>NC_023758.2:15978926-16171177 GCF_000499845.2 Phaseolus vulgaris | reverse complement strand
CCTGATACGGGACGGTACACATAACAATTTTCTTGAATGGTTCAAGAGCTACGTAAGTGTAACCATAACCCACACATGCTTCTAATTTAATCAGAATTTCATAAATAAATGTAATGTTCTCTTATCACTACGACACAGGTTCATGATGAAAGGAATGTAATCGACCTAAACATGAAGGGACTTTCTTAGGACCTAACTCAAAGGCAACATCATGGAAAATGTACTTAGTTAATAGGTATACGTTTCATACAAAAGTGTACCGTCCCGTATCCGGGCATTGACTAAGTCAAGGTCAAAGTCAACTCCAGGAGTCAAAGTCAACACAAGGCGTCGCCGAGGTAAAGAGACGCCAAGTGCAAGCGTCGTCAAGGAGAGGCGTCGCCAAGGCAAGGCGTCGCCCAACCAGGGCGTCGCCAGATCAAACATTACTAAAGCAAGGCAATCACAGCGTGGTTCCCCGATACCCATGGGTAGGAAAGACCGTGGAGGGGGCGACGCCGTGGGAAGGCCCCAAACCCTGGATAACCAGGGATCAGTAATAAAGAGGAGAGAAAGGTGGCTTCAAGGCCATAGTAACAACACCAGTGTAGGGCAGCCTGACTCGGGAAGTACCCCTGCCGCCCCAGAGACGCCTTTGGGACAGATACGACTCAAGAGGAAGGTCACGCCCAGGGTAGCCGGGTGCAGGGTACAAGAGGAAGGCAGATACGCTCTCAAAGTGAGTGACTAGATGATTGGGGGCATGAGTTGGCACCCAAAAAGTCACCCCTAGCGCAGTAGCACTCCCAGGCAGGAGGACTCACACGTAGAAACGTCCCCAAATGGGCAGAAACGCCCCCAGATGGGGTCATGGCGTCGTGAGGTCCTCCACGTGTACGACAGCCAGGTCAGAATAGAAACACCCTTTAGTCAGGTGCCAGGTAATTAAAGTCATTCAATACAGTTTCCGTTTCGAGCGTTCAGGTACTATAATGGCTCCCAAGCGTTTCAACGTCTTAAATGCGCTACGTTTTCTAATTAGACGCTTTAATTGAGCGCGTTACGTTTGTGCTTAAAAGCGCTTTAAGGCGCTTTAAATGCTTGGGTAGTTTAAATAGCGCGGAGAATGTGGGGAACGGGGTTGGAACTTTTGGCAAATTTCCCAGAAACTCTCTAGTTGCTTGCTCGATCCTTGAGGTTAGGGACAAGGGACTAGGGAAAGATTTTTGCTAGAAGGAGAATACACACTACACACAGTTTCTTTTTTTACCACCTTCAGAGTGCCACACGCGGTGCTCAGATACGGAGGTGCACAGTTTTGGTGTTTCTTGCTGGCTGACTTGAGCGTCAGAGTGCAAACGGCCGCTAGGGCGCCCTTTTGTCCTCTTTTTGCAGGAATCCACAGGTAACCAGTGGGAAGGAGTCCCTAGCTGACGGTTGAGGTCGCGCACGAAGACGTCCCAGTCAACCGGACGGAACAAAAAGCATGAATTGGTGGTAAGAAAACAACCAATAATGACTTGTATGTTAAAGGTGTCATTGACGGAGGAGAAGACGAATTTTACGATATAATTCATCGTATATATGAATTGGAGTATGTTGATCTAAATAAGAAGATTCCACTATTCTATTGTGAATGATTTCATCCTACAATTAATATATAGTTTTTATTTGACTTAGCAGTAATATGATAAAATGAAGAGAAAACATTCAATTTAGTTATTAAAATTGTATTATTTTGTCATATTGATTTTTGAAAACTAAAATAAATAAATAAATAAGTAAGTTTTTTAAAAGATTTTATGCAAGTCTTTAAAATTATTATATTTTAATTTGGCTCTAGTCTTGAGATTTAAATAATAATGATATATAGATTAATTTATTTAAATTTAGAATTCTAAAATGTTTGAAAAGTTCATTTAAACTTTTTCTTAAATTTATAAGATTAGTATAACACAACATTATCATAGTAATTGTTTAGTCTAAAATGAAATCATAATCTTAATTCAGTATGAACAGAAGTTCTCCACTGAAGAAATGTATAAAGTATAAAATTTGAATTCATAGTATAAATTGAACTGGTGGCAATCTATAAAGTGTGAATATATTAAAATAGTAAAAGGAGGAAGAAAGGTGTCATACAAAAACAGGATATACCCCACACCTGATCCTAACAAGAAAAAACAGAAAAAAAATGCTTCAAAGTGAAGATAATATTTAAAAATGGAATTCGAATATGGAATTTAATCAGGATACAATTGATTAATTAAAGTGTAATGCACTTGAATAAATAATCTTTAAATTCCAAACATATTAATTAATTAATTTAAAGCACTTGCAAAAACAAAAAAACAGTTGAATTAGTAAACGCTGAATAACTAATAAAACTGATACGAGAGCCAGAAACTACACAATCACATGACACCACCAAACTAAAAAGGAGAAACAAAGCCACAAATTAGAACATTGCACATTACAGGGAACCGTTTCTGATCTTCAATTTCATTTGCATGTGCGTTTTACAGCATTTGATTTCCGCGTTGCATTTCGCGAGCAGTGATCGAAGCATAGCAACTGAGGAGGGCGGCAATCGGCGATGAGCACCGGCAGCAGCGGAACTTCCGGCACGGCGGCGAAGGAGAAGGCTCGGGTGAGTCGAACGTCTCTCATTCTGTGGCACGCGCACCAAAACGACGCTGCGGCTGTGCGGAAGCTTCTCGAGGAGGATCCATCGCTGGTGAAGGCTAGGGATTACGACAGCCGTACGCCGCTGCACGTGGCTTCGCTCCACGGTTGGGTCGAGGTTGGTAATTGCTTGCTCGAATTCGGTGCTGACATCAATGCTTTGGATCGTTGGAAAAACACTGTACTCTCTCTCTCTCTCTCTTCCTCTCGATGTATGTCGTGTAATGATTGATTCGTTAATTAAAGAAGATTTTACTTTTTCTGATGAATAATTTAGTGTTGCTTTGTTCTGGAAAGCCTTTGGCTGATGCAGAAGGAGCTAAAAAATTGGCGATGATTGAGCTTTTGAAGTTAAATGGAGGCTTGTCTTATGTAAGTATATTCAATGGAAGGGGCTTTATTTTGTAACAATGAAAATAGAAATGTTAGCACGTCGATTAACTGACACTGACACAGATTGTTCGAGCTTAATCAAATCCTCTTCAGTTCTAATCATGTTGCCTTATGAGGAGAGTGATACCTGTTGTCTCAAACCAAAAGATAAAATAAAAATGTATTTTCTATTTCATGAAAAGGAGGGAAGAATGTGTTTGTGATACTAATGTGCCTATGTGTTGTAATTCTTGATGAGTTTGATGTTTGATCACGTAGGGCCAAACTGGAAGTCATTGTGAACATAGCCCTGTTCTTCCCCCATTGCCTAGCAAATGTGACTGGGAAGTTGACCCATCTGAGCTGGATTTCTCTCATTCAGTTTGCATTGGAAAGGTGTTTTCTATATTTTTTTGATCTCGTTGGCATTGTACTGTATCAAGATCTTACTGTGAATTTTAGAACTTGCACTGTATTTATGGTGGTAGAGTTGTAAGTATGAAACTGTTGTCTTTATCATAGATTTATCGTATGTGAGTACACTTATTTGAGTCTTCAATTGTCACTCTTCATGATGATAATCTGGTAATTTATTATTTTTAATTTATTTATCTTGGTTTTTCTAAGTTTTTGAATTTCTGTATGCACTGTGTTTCTTGCTGTCAATTCTACGCGATTGCTTTACTGCTCCTGTCATTTTACTTGAACTTTGCATTTATACTGTTGATGAACCAAATCTGCTCTTGAGGTTTGGTCTTATTGTGGGTGCGTTTTCTGAAGGGATCCTTTGGCGAGATCTTAAAAGCCCATTGGCGTGGAACGCCAGTTGCCGTCAAACGTATTCTTCCATCTCTGTCAGATGATAGATTGGTGATGTAAGATCCTTTATTTAATTTCTAGAATTTTTCTTGATTTGATTGCTATATAGTTAACAGATTATCGGTGATGTAAAAGTCTTCTGAGTGCCTGTGGTCGATCAATGTGTTAAAACAAATACCTTGCTATAATCTGTCTTCTGTCAAGGCTTACTTGGGGCTACTGGTAAATCCACTTGGAGCCTGAGAAGGCAGACATGGTCCTCCAAAAAATTTCTAAAATTTGTTTTTTGTAAATTTGACTTTGACATTTACTTCTTTATTCAAAAAATGAACTTGTCCTTTGCAAACTAAAATTGTCTACTTCTGGACCCCTTGGCTATGGGTAACCATTTCAATAATTAAACTGTTTCTTGCGATGATGTTTGTTCTGTTTGAACCAGCTACCTCTTTGGGCAAAATGGCTTATTTAAAGCCCATGTATAATGAAAACCCTAAAAAATGAAATATGAATAATCAAAAGGAGAGAGAAGGCAATACACAGACAAACTTGTGATTAAGCTCGTGTATTTTCAGAAAGCGACCATTTTTTCTATCTTACATTTTTTTCAGTCACTTATCCTTTTATTTTTTGTTGATTACTTTTTAATACAGTCAGGACTTCAGGCACGAAGTTAATTTACTTGTGAAACTTCGACACCCTAATGTTGTTCAATTTCTTGGAGCTGTTACAGACAAGAAGCCCCTTATGTTAATTACTGAGTATCTAAGAGGAGTACGTGAATGCATATGACTAGACACCTAGGTTCAGATGCTCTGAACTTACGAAATCTTGTGCTTTAAGATTGAACTTTCCTAAATTCAATATTTCTTGTCATTTGTAGGGCGATCTTCATAAGTACCTCAAGGACAAAGGTTCTCTTAGTCCATCAACAGCTATCAACTTTGGCTTGGATATTGCTCGGTATGGTGTGTCATTTTTTATGTTTCCTTTATTTTTAATCAGAAAACCTCAAAGCAAGAGAGACATTAACCCCTAGATCTCTTCAACCTCTCTGTAAATCTGCTATACAATTATAAATTATAAATCACTCCTAAAATGGATAATTCTCGGGTGACAGTGATTGATAAGTCGAAACAACTGTTAAATTTGACCCCATCAAAGACCTGGGATTGCAAGGAGAGAACTCTTGCATAGGACTTTACACCGTTGCCCTCTACTTTACTGAAATGGATGGACGGAAGATATGCCAATCTCAAAAGAAGCTAGCCAAACCTACTAAAAAGTTTCCAGAAGTTTCCAAGCAACATCAAAATCAATAAAAGATTATTGTTTTAAATGAACTCCCAAAGCTCATAACTTGAGCATTGGTATAGAAAATAGTGTTTTACCGTCTAGCTTTACAATGCAATTACTATAGGATATTGTGAATGACTGATGTGCGTGACCTTGTAAAAGTCTTGTATCTTTATGGGTGTCTCTTTGCCTCAACTTATTTGAAATTGTATTGGACTCTGCTTATGGTTTTCTTTGATGTTTTGGTTATGGATGCTTCAAGGTGATGGCCTGGGAAGTTTACTGCATTTTTCCATGTTCTAAGATATTCCATCCCCTGTTTAGACAATGTATTCTACCCATGTCAATGATGTACTTTTCTTTATCTGCTACAAAAATAAAATAAAAAACCAAACGTTGTCAGTGTTATGAAGGGATGCAAACAAGCTGTTCAACTCAAATAACTCAATCACCTTTCACCTAAATCTGACTTCCTCACTTGCTGATAAGTGAACTACAAGTTTTGATGGAATTGGTTATAGCTTAAAAGTATAGGCTGTCTGGCTTTTCTTACGTACCAAGTCTTGGTGCTTGTTTACTTCTCACTACCATTGATGCAATCTAATGTTAACCTTGACTTAGACTATGACCCCAAGGTTCCTCCTAAGGAATAAGAATACTGATTTTGTACCTGTATTGAAGAAATTACATAGAGTAACACTTTTAAGACGTATATATGCCCTTTGATATGATTTTCTACGTGATTTTTTTTTCTGGTCATAGTCAGTTTTGCTGTGTATGATGAGTATGATGATACAGGAAAATGCTATCCTAACTTTCCATTTTTGTTTCAAACAAAAACTCTATTCACAAACTCACTTAAAAATCATTGAAGTTTTCTGTTATTTCTCTGTTAAAGAAACTGATTATTCTTTTTGAGGTGATTAGGGGAGGAGGCGGCCCTCAAGAATGTTGTCAGATGCATAACTAAGCCCATCATAGAGCATCATGTATTCTAACAATGCTGATAAACTATTGTTAGGAAATCTAAACATTTGAAAGCATGAAGCTTCATTGACTCTAACTATTATTCTAATCTATATTTTGTGAATATTGTTTGTAGAGGGATGGCCTATCTTCACAATGAACCAAATGTTATTATTCATCGAGATCTAAAGCCAAGGTAAATATGTTATTCTTACAAATTGATTTCAATTTTTCTTTCTCCTTGATTTAGAGTATGTAACATGATCTAGAACATGACAGGAATTTATTTATTTGTCGATACAATGCATTACACGTTGAAATCTTTTTTACCCCTAAAATTTCAGGAATGTTCTTTTAGTCAATTCTAGTGCCGACCATTTAAAAGTTGGTGATTTTGGACTTAGTAAGCTTATTAAGGTCCAAAGTTCTCATGATGTATACAAGATGACTGGAGAAACTGGAAGCTGTGAGTATGAGAATTTTCTTCAAATTAATAAGGGAAAAATGCATAGACATGCCATGAACTTTACCTTGTTTTCAAATATCCACCTTGAACTTGCATAATGAGGTGAGTGCTTAACTTTCTAAATCTGCTATCAGGCCATTCCGCTCAAATTAAGTTTAAATCACTGATAATAACTTGCATTGCATGAGATAACATCTAATTTGTTTGTAATATTTGTATTTTATTTTCATTTTCCATAAATTAAAAAATTTAGAATAATTAAAAGGAATAGAAAGTAAGAGTATTTTAAAAATAAAATAAAATCATGAGTAAGTACGAGATTATCAAATGAATTAATCAATACGCATGTCATATGATGAATGGTTTTTGTTACGCTTATGCATAAAGGAGTCTACCTAATTTAGGTTTAGAAAAGGTTAATATGAAATTGGAATTTTAATGTGGCTATTTCAAAATGAGGTAAAGTTGAAGGAATGTATGCAATTTTTTTAATTAAAAGCAGTAACATTTCTGCACAAAATTGAAATTTCCTTCTTTTGGGGGAAAAAATAGACCGCTACATGGCTCCTGAAGTTTTCAAACACCGGAGATATGATAAGAAGGTTGACGTGTTCTCCTTTGCAATGATTCTGTATGAGGTAATTCGGCACACATAAGGCTTATAATTTTGTTTGATAAAATTGTAAAAGTTGAAACTAGTTCTAAACTTCAAATTCACTATTCTTGTAATCTTCTTTGGATGGATCAGATGCTTGAAGGTGAACCGCCTTTTTCAAATTATGAACCATATGATGGAGCCAAATATGTGGCAGAAGGACACAGACCTTCTTTTCGGGCAAAGAGTTACACCTCTGACCTGCGAGAGTAAGTCATTTCTAATTATCCAGTTCCCCGCCCTCCCTCTCAAATCCAATTTCTTTTCCTTTTGTATCCCATTCCTGTTTGCTATTTGCAGAGGTATAACTTAGCATCCACTTCCCCCCTTCTTTTCCTTTTACACCAACCCAGCGTCTATATTGTTAGTGTGTGAACAGTTGTTAAAGCTTGTGACGATCTGAGTCATAATGAATGAGAATATGATTTTAAGTTACGAGAACAACAGTGAGACATTTATTTTTATCCTGCTTCTCTGTCGTACTTGGAAGAAAATTTTACAACTATGCTTATGCTTATGCTTATGCTGTGTGCCGCTTGGTAATACTCCTAGAGTCATAGTGTGAACAAGCATAAATATGAAATCTATAATTTTGAGATCACTTGGTAGTAGGTTATGAATGTTTTACAATTAGGATGTTAGAAGTTCCAGTCTAGTCAAATACTCATCTATCTCTGTTATATCAACTATTTCTTAGAGCAGCTTCAGGCTTGTAATTTGTAATCATATGGAATTTGACCTTGCATGTTCTTAGTTTAACAGATGAGTGCTGGGCTTCTGACATAAATAAAAGACCTTCGTTCATAGAGATCCTTAAACGGCTTGAAAAGATCAAGGAAAATTTGCCTTCAGATCATCACTGGAGCTTGTTCGCTTCATGAACCATTCGTGTCCAGATATTCAGATGATTATCTGCTATTACCTTTCCAAAAGGTTATCTCATCTACTGCTGCGGATTTGTCAAAGGAGCCAACTTGGAATACCTAGCTGGGGTCATAAACCGTGTTTTGAACTGTTAGGCTCAGATGAGCGTAACTGGTTGATGCTGATTCTTTTAGCAGGTGTTTACATTCAATTACTTTGTCTCATTAAAATTCTTGGCTGAGTTCCATTCAGCTATTCTTGTTAACAGATAATAGTGGTTGTTCGAGTGTAATATGTTGTGTACAAAACCCATTGAGGAAAAATATAACAATTCAAGCTAACTAATGTTTAAATTTTATCTTATGCTTGAAAACTATTAGTAGTTTCCATTTCTTGGACATTGTTTGACCAATTCATGTGTTAACTTCAGAAAGCATCACTGTGAAGGAACCCCAAAGTTTCAACAATCAATTACTTCTAGAGGAAAATACATTAAAAAGAAAAAGAAAATATACAAAAGAATGACAACCAACGATGGGAGGCAACACTTAACCAATGTAACAATCAAGAAAACTTATTCTAGAATCCAAATCTAAATTAGCAACCCTGTCAGCATATTTTTTTACTTCTCTGTATACATGAAAAACATAGTAGTCGTCGTACACATAGAAATGCAATTCATCTTTCCTAATAGACTACGGAACAACTGATGCAGCCTTGAAAGAAGCAACCACCAAGAAAGAATGAATCACGTGGAAACTAAAGTGAGGTGCATCTTCTAGCCAATGACTCTTCATTATAATTTGTTTTTCCATTAGTTTTTATTTTATTTTTTGCAGTAACTGTATTAGTGTTAACTGTTGTGACATCTTTTACAATTTATTCATGGCTCACGTGTCACTAAATTAGTCAAATTCGAGTGATAAATGGATGAAAGAACCAATTTGGTCTAACAAAAACTCTACAGAATCAAAGTAATAATTTTTAAAGAGACTAAACTGAAAAATAAAATAAAATGAGGGACCAAACTCTTTTTTAGCATAATTAATAGGTGCCGGTTGATTATGCATTGTCCAGAGAGTTCATTCTAATTATGTGATTGGACAAACTACCTCCTCTAGTCACTAGAGTACTTCTACAGTTACAATCATTTAGCTACTTTGTGATTGAGTTGTAGTTGTAGCTTTCGGATGGTGAAATTCGGAAGTCATATATTAGTTATTGATTTGTATATTCGAAACTTTGTGATTTGACTTACGGATATGAATATCCGAAAGGAAAAAAATTTAAATTATTAAGGACAAAATGGACATTTCACGTCAGTGTGTTAGGTGCAAGTCTGAATGATATGGTGCAAGGAGAATCTGCCACCTATTATGTTAGCTTGATCCCCTATGAAGAGGTGACCCAATACATATGTTAGGTACAAGAAGAAATTTCCTTAATGTAAACACAATAAATGATGATAATATCTTATATATTAATGATAATTTTTTTGTACAATATCATTGTTAAATTTAAAATGCAAAATCTAAGTATTAGAACTATGTCCATATCTCTTGCTATGTACAACACGTGAATGTCTGGTATAAAAGGTTCCTTCATTTGTGACGTCACATGTTAACCGCAATGCACTGTGTGGAGTACCTTCTACCACATGTTCACATTCGATTATGCACTTAGAATGTCGACGATCCTCCTGAATATGCATTAATTGAACTAGTGCATTAGACTCTTGAAAAATTAAAACAAAAAATCATGGTAACATAATAATGGAAATAACTCATCAGACAAGCATGTTTCTACTGTGACGATGGTCGTGTCTGACCATCATCTAAATTATGTCGTTGATGATGCAGCAGTACATAAGTCGATCTTTGTTTGATCGAGGAAGTATGTGGGGGTGTGACATTGATCTGAACCAATGCATGTATCTGACTACACAGTGTCACACGATAACAAGATTGTTGAAAAAGTGCAACAATTGGTCATCAATGATAACAACTACACCTCCTTCGAAAGGTGGGGGAGGCCAATGAATCGTTTGCTCGTACCCAAATTGATGTAGAACATGTTTGGGAAAATGATGTTGTGAGCATGTATTGAGCCAAATATATCCTGAGAACATGACTATCACCTCAAAGAAGTAACTAGGGCGATGGTCATCATAAGGACTCCAGAGCACCGCCACATGGGTAAGATCATCAATCTAGAAGTGCATAACGCCAACTATATATATATATGTATACATATATATATATATGTGTGTGTGTGTATATATATATGTGTGTATATATATATGTATATATATATATATATATATGTTTATATATGTATATATATATATATATATGTATATATATGGCGTTCAATAAAATAAAGGCATGCATGAGAAAGAAGCTTTTGATATGTGAGAGTGATATCCCTGATTTCCATTCATGGAAAATTTTCATATATCCATGTCTGATCCATATTCTGATTGAATATTATTCATATATCTAATTAAAAGTAAATTTAAATCATTCAAATTATGTGCATTATTTACCTGTAACAGTGTCACATAACCTCCTAACCGCTTTGTCTAAGCATTCTCCAGCTGGTCGTACATGTGGTTGAGTGTGACAGCTCTCCATGCGTACCCATCGCACATCCTCAAATTGTCAAATAGTGGCAAGTATGACATGCTAACTAATGTCACACTTTTATCAGTAAAAATTATGTACCTAGCCAAATGGAACAAATAAATGCGAGTTATGAATTTCCATCTATGGTGTATGATGCACTCCTTGTACCCCAAGCGAGGTCAACTCAATCGAATGTGAGCACCACGACATTGTTGGGTTTATTAGTGTCTAAGTTCAAGAGGGGGGAGGGGGTGAATTGAGCTTATAAAATTTTCGCAAAGAATACTGTTTTCAAAGATCCTTACAGAAAATAACATATTGATTCAGAGTTAAATAGATTTATTTTTCTGATTTCATAAGCATTTCAAAAAATTAAATAGATTGGTTTTACAATCAATGGATTTAATTTCAAACTTTACAAATATGAACACAAGTAGATTTAACAAGCAGCAACATAGATATTTGAAAAAGATCCTAATTCAAAAAAGCAAATTTCAAATCTTTGAAACCAGTTTTAAAAGAATATGGATCATGAACAAAAATTACTTAGAGACCCTTAATATTTGTGTTACCCAGTCAAGGATTTACAAATTTAGTGATTCTTAAGCAGACATAGATTTTTCCAAAATCTTAAAGAACAATATCAGCCTAAAAAAACAGATTCAATTTCAAATCAATAGATTCATTTTATCGCATATTATCAGTTTTCCAAATTTAAGTGCAGAGATCAAGAAGAGAGAAAGGCACACACAATTTATACTGGTAAACTCAACAAGAGCTACATCTAGTCCCACCTCACACCAAAGTGGATTCCACTAAACCAAAGCAATATTTACAAATACTTCTTGGTTCTTAAACCCTCCAAGAACAAAGAACACAATGTTGAAAAACCTTATTTCAACAACACCCACACTTCAAGAAACTATATCAAGAAGCGCAATTACAAACACCTTTACAAAAGAAATAATAGGAATGAAAACACCTGAATTGTAGATGCAAGAGGTCAAGAACAGAACTCTCTCTGCAGCACCACTATGATAGAACCTGGTACCTCTAACCAAGAGTCACCAGCACAAGAACACTTGAAGTTTTTGAGAGAAACTCTCACACTACAAAATATGTTGTATAATGTGACGGTTATTTTCGTATAAACTAGCTTTTATAAATGCCGTAATATACGCGTGTGGCAGTTTCCCAAACCGTCATAGAAATGGTCGCCACAAAGTTTAATGTGGCGGTCTTACGCTACCCACTCCAACACCCGCCAATTTAACACTTTGTTTAAAGTGGTGATTTTTATATGTAAGTAGTGTCAATCATAACTGTCGCAATTTAATTCATTGAAAAGGATTCCAACACCATTATATAGGGTATAATGTGACGTTTTTAACTATCAGTATTATAATAAAATTGTAAAAATAATACATCGGTTTTAATTGACATAATCTTAATTCTAAAAAAATGGAATTTAGCCACCACTTTTTTATAATCTGGTTCGCACAATTAAACTAAACATAATATATTTTCATAATAAAAAAATAAAATACTAATAAAATGAAATAATATATAAAGTTATAAGCATTCATTCATTGCATTGAAAATTAAAAAACACATAATATTGTTCAAAAGTTGATACATAATTGAAAATTAAAACACAAATAATTGTTCAAAAGTTGATACATAATTTAAAATTAAAACACACATAATTGTTCAAAAGTTGATACATAATTTAAAATTAAAACCCAAATTGTTTTTTCCTAATCAGTTTTGCTTCCAACACTTCATCATATTACTTGATTAGGTATGGAGCACCACTTCCAATATTTGATCCTAAAATAAATAGTTTAAGTTAATAAATTTCAATGTTTATAATTATAAAATAAAAGACACCAACAAAAATTTGGTTGGGCTATAAAAAATATTGTTCAAACAAGTAAATCATAAATAGTTAAATTTAATCCTACAACTTACCTTAACCAAGTCCTTTTATTCTGAGTTCCTTAACCTCTCCAACCTTGGCTAATAGCTCAAATAGCACCTGCAAACAAATGAACAAATTGAAAAGAAAAGAAAATACAAAATCAACATAAGCCCATATTTATATAATTCATTCACAACTGCCTAATTGTCTTTTCTAATTTTCCACTTCATTGAGGACAAAGAGAAGCATATGCTAAAAACTGTCTCATAACTATATTTCAAACTTGATGGTGATAAAATGAGTGTAATAAATCAAAGATCCAAGTTTCCTAATTACCATATTTACATGGTACATTAATATATAGGCATAATAATAGGACATGTTTTTTACAAGAACAAAATATTGAAGTTTAATGATGATTAAGACTTTGATGATTAAAGCCCGAATTAGACTTCAGAGATCAACATATTTATAAAGAATTCCCACACTTGGCTTGGTCCATAGTTAGAATACACTAACACAAATGACTTCCCAGTGTAGTAAAGTATATGAACAAATTAGTGAGAAACAAGAAGGTAGAGCAGCTTAATGTTTAAAAATTGGGTAAGAATCCTGGAAGCTTAGAATACTATGCATCACTCATTAGTGCCTGATGACAACAAAAAAGATACTATTAATAGGAGGAATGGTCAAGGACCAAAATACTTGAAGTTCTTCTTATTAGTGCTCTTAATATGGAGGCCCAAGCCCAAAGCCCAAAGCCAAAACCCAAGAAGCCCAAGCCCAAGAAGCCCAAGTCCAGCCCATGAGAGGCAAGGCCAAACATTAAATAAATGAGCATCATTGGATGTCTCTATTTGTAATTTCTTTTGTGTAGTTTTAGTAGAACTTTAAAAGGGAGGTGTAGATATTAAATAAGGGGTATTAATGTACAAAACAAAGACTTAAGGAGTTGGTGTAGGAGTATTAGGAGGTGCCAAAATAGAAAATAAGTCACATCTTCCTCATGACTCTAGATTTAGGCGTTGAATTTGATTTTGAATTAGGAGGGAATTTTGAATTTGTTTCACTTTCATTTCAGCCCTCTAAAGCTATAAATAGAGATGCGTGGTCATTGTAAAGACAAGGTTGAAATACAAGTAAAGTTACTATACTCAATTTGTGAGTGATTTGGTGTGAGACTTGTTCTCCTCTTCTTTGTCTCATCTTGTGATGCATTGGGAGCATTCAAGTGGCGGCTTACCAACACTTATCTAGGAGCATTCACCATCCAAGTGGCGTGTCCATTCCCAAACCATACTACAACCACATAAGCTCATCTTCCTTCATTGTGCCTTATTCATTCAATCGGTTGTTCTTCCTATAATTCAATTTTGTTCAGTTAATTGTGTTCTTCTTTAAATTCTGTTCGGTTAATTGTGTTCTTCTTTAATTTTTGTTCGGTAAACTTGTTCCATTGTTGTTCATAAGGAGATAACACTCTTATTGAGTTTGGTTCATCATTTTGGAAGGCTATGTCTCCATTGCTGATTCCTTAAGCTTCCTTGAGTTCAATTCTGTTTTAACATTCTATTTTGGTGATGTTAATTTCGTTTTCAGTGTTTTAGCATTCATTTGTTCCTTGAATTGTTGTCTTCCTTCAAATATATTGTTGTGTTCAAGTGTTGAAAGTGTTTATGCTTGTATCAACTCTTATCAGTGCCAAAGCAAACATACCTCCTTCCCAATCTTGCCACTAATGGTTCCACCTTTGATGGAAGCTATCAACTCAGACAACTATTCAGGTTGTAAGCTTTATTTCGTTTATGGTCAAAATTTCATTTTTCATGAAAACAACGATATCACTCATTATCCAGCTGGCGACTAGCTTTGGATCAGCACCTTTTGCAAGAGTTGCATCAAAAAATTTTGCAATCTAATACATCAATGCAGAAGAAAAAAAAATCACATTAGAACATTTGTAGTAATACAGTTTATTGGCATCTACTATTTAGCTTTCTAACGACTAATATTGTACTTATGTTACACGCATCGGCGATATTGATAGTCTCATGATATATCAGTGCATTTCTACACTGTCAATCATGTTTTCAAATATCTAGTAAGCTTTTATGAGTTTGTATTTCAGCTTCTGACAATTTACTAGCCTAAGGAATTTTACTTTTATTGGATGGGCCTAAAAATATTCTTTTTTGTTAGATATTATTAGATATAATTAGATATTATTTGATATTATGAGATATTATAGATATTGTTAGATATCTCATATTTATGTAATGGGCTTAGTCCATATGTTTCTTTTCCTATATAAACATAACCCTGTGTGTTCAATATACACAAGGGATTTACCCTATTCTTTCTTTTCCTTTAATATGGTATCTAGAGCATAAGGTTAGGGTTTAGGGTTTAGGGTTCAATTTTTATTGGTGAACCCACTATTCACTGGAATTTTCCAGCCACCGCCCCACTGTCTCGTCGTAGCTACCACTACCTCGTCGGAGCCGTCGCCGGAATCTCGTCGAAGTCGTCACCAGAATCTCACCAGAATCTTGCTGGAGCCGTCGTCGGAGCCTCTGCTGGTGACGCTGCCGGAATCGCCGCCGGAGCCTTCATCTTTGTTGTTGCCACTATGGCTTCTTCCGCTGCCGCTACCACTGTGGCTTCTTCCGCAATCATTATGCCGGATTCATCTATTTATACTAATTACGTCAATGTTCATCTTTCCATTGACAAATTGGATGGAACCAATTATGACACTTGGGCATCATATATTAAATTATGGCTTAAGAGTCAAGGTTATATTGATTATCTTACTCATCCTACTGTTGCTGAAAATGAGGCTTTCCGTTGGTTGAAAATTGATGCTCAATTATGCATTGTTATCAAATCGACCATTCACTCATCTTTAAAACAAATTTTTCGTACCTATGAGACATGTTCAGAAATTTGGGAACAAGCAAAATTATTATACACCAATGATACTCAACGTCTTTATGGTGTGTGTCAAAATCTTCTCACAATTATTGCTCCCAAACGTCTTGATGGTACAATGACAGAATATCTAGGTAAACTTCATGCTCTTCTTCATGATTTTAATGAGTTATTACCTCCTGCCTATATTCCTTCTCAAGAACTAGAACAAAGATCCAAGTTCTTCATGTTATTGGGTTTACATGGCCTTCCTGATGATTATTCTCACGTTCGTGATCAAATTTTGGGATCTCCTATTGTGCCCAATTTTACTTCCACTTGTTTTACCCTTTTGTGCGTGCCAGGTAAACACACCACTGATATAACGTCTCATGTTGATGACTCTTCTGCTTTAGTCTCTCAGCATAATGATCGTACTCGCCCTCACAAGCCGGGAAAAGGGCGTCACAAGTGCACTAGTACAAAATATGAAAACAACGACCCTTTATTTAGTGCGGCTTTGCACTTAAAAGCATTTGTAAAAAACGCGGTGGCATTTTTGTAATTAAATTGATTTACAAATGCGGTTCTAGGGTAAGACCGCATTTGTAAATCAATTTTACCCTAAAAATTGAAGCGCGCCACTAGTTTTCACTTTCGTCTTCTTCGCTCTTCGTTTCAACGTTCTGTTTCAGTTCCCTTTGCATTGTAAGTTTCAGCTCTCTTCGCTTCAACGTTTGTTTTCGTTTTCGTTTTTGTCATTGTCATTATTCACTTCCTTGGCATTGTCATTTCGTTTCCTAACTCGTTTTTGGCATATAGCTGGTTACTGTTCTATTGGGTTCGCTGGTTTTTTCTGCTCCGCCACTGCCACAGCTTCCGCCACCGCCACAACTTCCGCCACCGCCTTCGCCTTCGTCTTCGTCTTCGTCTTGTGCCTCTGCCACTCCGATCACCATCAACCTAAAGGTTGGTGTTGTATTTAATATTTATTTAATATTTTGAATTTATATTTAATATTTTGAATTTTTATTTAATATTTTGAATTTTTATTTTTCTGTATTATAATATATATTTAATTAATAACTAATACAACTTGGAATTTATAACTAATAACTAATAATTTATATATTTGTGTGTATTTTGAATTTTTGTATTATATAATTTCTATTTTCTTAAATTTATATTATATATTTAGTTAGTTGTTAATTACATTTTAATAAAAGTTTTATGTTATGTTAGTTATTGTTACTTTTAGAATAGAAATATCGTGTTTGGATTGAGTCCGGGGGTGTTCGACCCTCGGCAAATGTGTGAGATTGAATAGAATACTAATTATTAGAAAATCCTAACTATATTCCAGAATATATAATGGATCGAAGTTGGATTAATGTTGTTCGTATAAGTGATGAGTACGAAAGGGGAGTAGAGGAATTTATACAATTTGCGCAGCGTAATGCGATTATTAGTGGTCATGATGGAGCAAAGATCAGGTGTCTGTGCGTTAACTGCCTGGCCCAGAGAGCTCATTCGATCTATGCCCGAACCTCATGTAATAATTTCGTTTCATTATATTATTTTTTATTTATATTTATATTACATATAATTTAATACAAATGTTGTTTATCTTGTAGAAACCTTTTCAGCAACCAAGTCCGAAAAAGAAGCGTGAGGTTCCAGTTAACGATCCTATGGCTTCCCTACGTCTCATTGCTAGTCAGATTGGCAATGATCCTTTTCCAGTTCCGTGGGATAATACATTTTTTCAAATCAACACTGAACTGCCACTGATGATTTACAACACAGATTTATCAGAATTTATATCTGGGAAACAGGAGCTCAATATAAGTATAATTCAATTTTTTATGATGTAAGTATCTTTACCTATTATTCAATTTACTTTATGTTAAATTATTATTGATTATGCT
The DNA here is from genome assembly GCF_000499845.2 of Phaseolus vulgaris. NCBI lineage: Eukaryota > Viridiplantae > Streptophyta > Magnoliopsida > Fabales > Fabaceae > Phaseolus > Phaseolus vulgaris. Next base: position 16,153,695 of record NC_023758.2, on the reverse strand, counting down.
TTAACTAAAAACTTGTAGGTTTTTGCATAGAGTCTGTATCACTGAGGGGAAGGAAAATATGTATGGATTCTTAGATCCTGCATATACTAATCCCGTTGGACCAAACTCAACTGAGACTCAAGCATACATCACTAACATCCTGGAAAAAGAGGGAAAACAAATTTATTTATGTCCTTATATTAATGAGTAAGTTTAATTATATGTCATCAATTATTATTATTTCATGTTTTAAATATTTACTAACTCTTTTCAATGATCATATAGGCATCATTGGCAGTTACTTGTCTTATCAATGGTTGATAAGACTGCTGTGTGGTTCTGTTCCCTACACAAGAAGATGCCCACAAAATTTAAGGATATCATTGATACGTAAGTATAGTATAAACTTAACTTTGTATGTTACTAATTAACCATCTACTAACGAGGTTTTTTGTATTAACCAGTTCATGGCGTGGATATAACATCCTAAAAGGTCGATCCAGTTCAAATAATTTGAACTACATAAGAGTAAAGGTTTGTAATTTTTTTCTTTCTCTATTATCATTGTTTATCAATATACTAACATATTACTTTTTATTGAATTATAGTGTAATAAACAACCAGGAAGCTATGAGTGTGGCTATTACATTATGCAATGGATGATTACCATTATAAGACTAGGTGTTAAAACTGGTTGGAAAGAGGTATATGTTAAATCATTTTTATAATTCTTGAACATATATATATCTAGAAACTAATTTATGTCAACTTTGCAATGCAGTTATTCACAGAAGAAACACCAATGAGTGAGGAAGGCATTTCATATGTTAGAGATTCTTGGTCCACATATTTCATTAATTTTTATAACTCTAGCATAGGTAAACAATAATGGTTTTATTATATGTAATTTGATCACTTGTAAATGTACATTTTGATGATTTCAATTGATTACTACATTTCTGTATTTGTCTGGCTGGGTTTGATCATTATGCAGGTTATTTAAATATATGGTTTCTGCACAAAACAGAGGGTACATTAAAAAAAAAGCACTATTTACAAATGCGGTCATTTACCAAGACCGCATTTGTAAATAGTGATTTATGAATGCGGTTTTTACCAAGACCGCATTCATAAATCCTAAACCCCAAACCCACTCCCTAATTCAGAATAATATAAAAATGCGGTTATTTTAGGTAACCGCATTTGTAAATGTGATTTATGAATGCGGTCATAGGACCGCATTTGTAAATTCCAGATTTACGAATGCGTGCTGATCAAATGCGGTTCTATGACCGCATTTGTAAATTTAAAATAGCCGCATTTGTTTTACATATCTGCACTAGTGGTGTGACCATTGTGGCAAACTTGGCCACAAAATTGACAGATGTTATGCTTTACATGGTCGTCCTCCTAGATCTGTTGCGGTTGCTCAAATTGTCCCTGTGCAACCTTCTACCATGGACCATACTTCAATTGATACCCGAGGCTAGCCTTCTATTTTCAATGAATTTCTTAAATGGTATGAGGATCGTCAGAACCCTAGTTCCACGACTTCTGTTGCACATTCAGGTACATCTTTTGTTGGCCTCACTCACTCCACTTCCCATGGCCCTTGGGTTCTAGATTCAGGTGCCACTGATCACATTACTGGTAATAAATCTTTTTTTCTCTTCCCTATCTATTACGGGTTATTTACCTTTGGTTACCATGGCCAATGGATATAGGGTACCATTACATGGTGTTGGTACTATTAATCTTTTTTCTTCTTTATCTATTGATAATGTTCTTTATGTCCCTGGGTCTCCATTTAACTTATTATCCATTAGTCGTCTCACCCGTTCCCTTGATTATGTTATTTCTTTTACCAAAGATTCTGTTACTTTACAGGACTGGAGTTCGGGACGGATGATTGGCATCGGATGTGAGTCTCATGGACTTTATCAACTACAAATCTCTGCACATGTTGGCGCAATTATGGATTCTCCATCTCTCATTCATGCTCGGTTGGGTCATCCTAGTCTTGCAAAGATGCAGCAGCTTATTCCAAGTTTGTCTAATGTGTCTACTTTATCGTCTGGGTCGTGTCAGTTAGGGAAGCACATTCGTAGTTCTTTTCCTAGTAGTATCTCACAACTTGCTTCATCTCCTTTTGCCTTAGTTCACTCTGACATTTGGGGACCAAGTCGTATTAAGTCTAATTTAGGATTTCAATATTTTTTTACTTTTATTGATGATTATTCAAGATGTACTTGGGTATTTTTAATGAAAAACCGTTCTGAGTTGTTTTCTATATTTCAAATATTTTACAATGAAATTAAAAATCAATTTGGAATTTCCATCCGAATTTTGCGCAGTGATAATGGACGTGAGTATCTTTCTCATTCTTTTAAAAAATTTATGGCTTCTCATGGTATTCTTCATCCAACTTCATGTGCTTATACACCTCAACAAAATGGGGTAGCTGAGCGCAAGAATAGACATCTTGTTGAAACAACTCGTACTATTTTAATCCATGGTGATGTTCCTCAGCGTTTTTGGGGTGATGTTGTTCTTAGTGCATATTATCTCATTAATCGCATGCCATCTTTAGTTTTAGATAACAAAATTCCTCATTCTATTTTATTTCCACATGACCCTCTCCACTCTTTACCTCCCAAAGTTTTTGGTCACATGTTTTGTTCATAATTTTAGTCCTGGTCTTGATAAATTATCTCCTAAGTCACACAAATGTGTCTTTTTAGGGTTCACTAGATCACAAAAAGGATATAAATGTTTCTCACCGTCTTTAAATCGTTATTTTATTTCAGCAGATGTCACCTTCAGTGAATCTTCCCTTTACTTTAAGTCTTGTCCTTCTCCTTCAATTTCTTCATCTAATCAAGTTAATATTCCTCTTGTTGTGCCTAGTGCACCTAACGATTCACCACCGCCACCAACTCTTCAGGTGTATAGTCGTCGTCAAACGTCTCATCGTCCATCAGCAGACTCTATTCCGGTGCCAACACCTCATCCCCCTCTGGCTCCTACAGTTGAACCTCCGACTGTTGAACCTGATCTTCCTATTGCTATCCGTAAAGGTATACATTCTACTCGTAATCCCTCTCCACATTATACTGCTTTGAGTTACCATAGACTATCTCCACCCTTTTATACCTGCCTTTCGTCTATTTCTTCTGTATCAATTCCAAAATCTGTAGGTGATGTCTTAGCTCATCCTGGTTGGCGTCAGGCCATGCTTGAGGAAATGAATGCGCTTCAGAATAATGGAACTTGGGAACTTGTTCCTTTACCATCTAGGAAATCTGTTGTTGGTTGCAGGTGGATTTTTGCTATCAAAGTTGGTCCTTATGGTACTATTGATCGTCTCAAAGCTTGTCTTGTGGCTAAGGGTTATACCCAAATTTTTGGTTTAGACTATGGTGATAATTTTTCTCCAGTAGCAAAGATGGCCTCTGTTCGCTTATTCATAGCTATGGTTGCTCTTCAACAATGGCCTCTTTATCAACTGGATGTCAAAAATGCTTTTCTTAATGGGGATTTGCAGGAAGAAATTTATATGGAGCAACCTCCCGGTTTTGTTGCTCAGGGGGAGTCTTCTGGATTGGTATGTCGTCTTTGCAAATCTTTATATGGCCTCAAGCAGTCTCCTAGGGCTTGGTTTGGAAAATTTAGCAATGTTGTTCAACAATTTGGTATGACTCGTAGTGAAGGAAATCATTCAGTTTTTTATCGTCACTCGAGTGCTGGGTGTATCTATCTTGTAGTATTTGTTGATGACATTGTTCTTACAGGCAGTGATCACCATGGCATCTCACAAGTAAAACAACACCTTTGTCAACACTTTCAGACCAAAGATCTTGGCAAACTCATATATTTCTTGGGGATTGAGGTAGCACAATCCAGTATTGGTATTCTTATCTCTCAAAGAAAATACGATTAGATATTTTGGAGGAAATTGGGTTGATGAATTCGAAATTTGTTAATACTCCCATGGATCCCAATGTCAAGCTTCTACCCAATCAGGGGGAGCCTCTTTCAGATCCTGAGAAGTATAGGAGATTAGTTGGAAAATTGAACTATCTCGCTATTACTCGTCCTGATATTTCCTTTGCAGTCAGTGTGGTGAGTCAATTTCTTAATTCTCCATGTGAAGATCATTGGAATGCAGTCATTCATATAGTGAAGTACATTAAAGGCTCTCCTGGAAAAGGTTTGTTATATGGTCATAATAACCATACTAAAGTCGTTTGTTATTCAGATGCTGATTGGGCAGGATCTCCATCTGATAGAAGATCAACTTCTGGTTATTGTGTCTCCATTGGTGATAACTTGATCTCTTGGAAGAGCAAGAAACAAAGTGTTGTGGCAAGATCTAGTGCAGAATCAGAATATAGAGTTATGGCCTCGGCTACTTGTGAGCTTATTTGGCTTAAAGAATTACTTAAAGAATTGCAATTTGGAGAGGTTACTCAAATGACACTTATATGTGATAATCAGGTTGCTCTTCATATTAGCTCAAATCCAGTTTTTCGTGAAAGGACAAAACATATTGAGATTGATTGTCATTTCATTCGAGAAAAGATTATATCAGGAGATATCAAGACTGAGTTTGTTAATTCAAATAATCAATTAGCAGATATTTTTTACTAAACCCTTACGAGGGCCTAGGATTGATTACATTTGTAACAAGCTGGGTACATATGATCTATATGCACCAACTTGATGGGGAGTGTTAGATACTATTAGATATAATTAGATATTATTTGATATTATGAGATATTATAGATATTGTTAGATATCTCATATTTATGTAATGGGCTTAGTCCATATGTTTCTTTTTCTACATAAACATAACCCTATGTGTTCAATATACACAAGGGATTTACCCTATTCTTTCTTTTCCTTTAATACTTTTTAATATTACTTAATTTTCTAAAATATTGGACATGACACATGTAGGGTTTTCATTCATTAGGTTTATTATTTAATGCAAGAAATGAATTATTTTAGTAGCAATAGCAATTTTATATTCTTCATAGTCTGTTTGTAGTCTCCAGTGGCTGCAGTTTTTTAGGGTTTATATCTACATAACACTAACTAACAGTCTTCTGATTTATATCTACATAACATTATCACAGTTGGATTTTTTTTTCTTGGGTGCTATCAAATCTTAAGTACATTTATTAACAATAATCATACAGTAGTGGGATGTAGGATATCAAGTATCTTAATCTTTAGTACATTGTTTTACTAAGTTCACCTATTTTCAGTCGGTACATAACCACAGATAACTGACATTTTTATCATTGTCCAGGAAAAGAACATCTTGCATGCTTAAACCCATATGCTCATATCTTCTCCGCTTAATTTCTGGAAGCTCTGGTAAAGATTTATTATATCATCAACATATTCCTGAGCAAGAATTACTACTGGAAGGTCTGCTTCTGGAAAATATTGATAATCAGCAAGCCCTTCCATTTTCCTCATTGTAATTGTTCTCTAAACAAAATAACAAAAGTTATTTATGAATACTAGTCTGAAGAGAGAAAAAGGAAAACACAATCTTGCACTTGCTACACTACATTATAAACAAAAATATAAGAAACACATTATAGCACTAACCTGAGAGCCTTCTTCCCATAACCAAGTTTCTTGTACTATCTGATCTTCCTGACCTTGACTATGGAGTTGCACCTACCTTGCAATTTCAAAATCAATTGCTTTGCTCACTGAAGAAAATGAGTTCAAATTTTTTATTTCAACCTGCTAGTAACAATTGACCATATTAGTTGCTAAATCTGTAATATATTGTATGTGTTCATACTGCACTGCAACAAAACGTAAGAGACTTTGGCACTTCATTCCTGCAAGGCAAGGACCTAGCCATTTTTTTAATAGAATTTTGCAATAATATGACCATACCCAAAATTCTGTACAAGTAATTGTTTTCTTACAGAACAGAAAACCACATTGATAATTTCTGACTACAGTCAACTACATAAGTATAAGAAACTAAAGTAATTGCATACATTTATTGAGAACATGGCATTCAATCAAGGTAAGTAACACCTCAAAATTTTACATTTGGTTTTATTGCTTACAAAGACAACTATTTCACAAGACATCAAAACAAAAAGGTATTTTGACAAAAGGTTTATAAAGATGTAAGGCTAAATTACCTCATCCCCTTAAGAGTAAATACACCCGATGGAAAACTTGTTAAGAATGGCTCACCAATTTCATTTACATTATAATGGAGTTAAATGTGGCACATTCCATCTCTTATATATTTAAAAAAGGTAAAGAGGGAAGCACAACTTAATTCACGCAAAAAATATTATCATGCTTGGTGCAAACAAAACTGGTCAATAATTAACACCCAAAAACTCATTCTGAGTTTATTTTGTTGAAAAGAATATTTTCTATGTCCGATAGTACAAGATTAGCTGTAAACTATATTCTTAATATCTTCCATTCTTATGATTGCACGGAGAAAACTCAACTTAAACCAAGATTATATCGTAACAATGACTAATTAGGGCAGGGATAACATTGACGAATATCAACAAACAACATGCAATTTTAACCTATGTAGCACAGACACTGATACGATATGAACACGAACATAAAGATACGTATAATATCTAAAATGTAGGATACGGGGACACGAAACAAACTTCCTAACAATTTAACAAAATGTCAATTTCAGAAGTCCAAAAAACCTTTAACTATTTATATAGAAGAAATAGCTATAGATACCTTAGTCCCAAAATTTGATTGCCCAATAGGTCGTATTGATACATTTACATCACAACGAAGAGGACCTTCTTGCATATTGCCATTGCTCACTCCCAAATACCGCACCAACCTTTGTAGTTCTGTAGCATATTTTGCTACTTCAATATCATTTCTCATATCAGGCTTAGAAACTATCTCAAGAAAAGGTACTCCTGCCCTATTAAGATCAACCAGTGATGAAACACCACTAATTTTAACATGCTCATATCATAGATAAAACTCTTCATCTTAGGTTTGAAGTCTTACTGAGACTGCACAAAATCTATTCGAGTATCCTTTGAGAGACTCCCCTTCGCTCTGCCTGACATTGAACAGGTCACACAGTCGTGAGGGTTGACATTATTAGCCGAGAACTGCTCTTTAAACATTCTAGAGAATTGAGGGAAAAATGTTATGTGTCCATCTGGGATCCCACTAAATCATTGTAGGGTTGTCCCTATGAATGTTCCCATGAACATCTTATATCGAATTGCATCAGACCTTCAGAGATGATCATTTGAGCCCTGAACGTCTTTAGATGAGTCTCAAGATCTTCTACACTAGTGAAAAGGGCAATCTTGGGTGTTATGTAATGGGGTGACACAATGATGGAAGAGTGTCTTCATGATTAGAGGTTTTTGGTGATCTCGGCGGAAGCTCAATGGAAGTCTACGAACAAGGCCCTCCTAGGAAGTGTGGTGGCCTTGGAGGTGCATGCTAGGTATGAAATGAGAGTGGTGAGGTCATCTCTCTTTGATAAGGTGAGAATTGAAGATCAATAATCTAACCTTGGGAGGTTTTTGACAAGTAGTGATATTGGCTCAAATTTGGCAGCAATTCACTATTATATTAATCTTGCAAATACATGAGTCAAACCCTCTTATTTATAGTGTTTAGAGAGCTAGAAATTCAAAAGAAAATGGAGGGAAATTCAAATGAATTCCCTCCCAAAAGTGGCGCCTAAATGAGCACATGGGGAGGGGTGTGTCTAGTTTGTATGATCACCCCCTCCATAGGCTTTCTAGACCGGCCTTGGTAAATTTAGAGGTTTTTAGAAACTCTAAGTTTACCTAGGTTGGTGTTTTAGGTGCCAAAATTAATTTTAAGAAAAATTACAAATAAGGTTCCTATGCTAATTTTGACAAGAAATTAAAGTCTACTATACACTAGAGCTTATGGCATTTGAACATGTATAACAACGTTTCTCTGCCATCAGTAGCAACATTTCAGTCTTCTTGGATCCTTTTGGCCAAAACTCTAGTGGTTGGCCCAAATCTACCTTTTGGTGGGCTTGCATGTGGGCTTATGCTTGGGCCTCTTCCATCACACAGACTCTTCTATGATTTGCTGAGAGAAAGGCCTGGGGTCATCCCTCGATGACAAATATGGGCAATGTTCCCGGGCGAGACGTCGACCCTGTCGGTGCAATCTCCTCCGCAGTTCCTCTTTGGTCTTGCGAAACTCCTTATTGGCCTGTACATGTTCCTCCATTGTTAGTTGGGAGGCCTTAATCTCTGCCATAAGACACGCTTAAAGGTGCTCTTGGTCAGCTCGGGCCTCTGCTCGCAACCGCTCTTGCTCGGCCTTGGCTTCTTCTCGAACTTGCTCATGCTCTCGTCTATATTCTTCATTTGCCTTTTGGAGAGTCCTCATGGTCTCCATGATTTGTTGCAAGGTGGGGGTCTCGCTTCCTTCAGATCCCAACGGTCCTTGCCTTGTGTTTCTCATCTCGATAAATGCTCAATCGCAAATGTGGATGAGATCAAGTTTATCGGGCCCCACGGTGGGCGCCAAATGTTCTTGTCAGCTAACTTTAGCTGGTGTTCCTGCCGGTTGACCAGATTGTTCTTCGTGCGTTGCTAAGACCTGCGTATCAAGGACTCCTTCTTCCTCGTTCCAAACCTCCACCCTTCGCCGTCGTGAGAACCTGAAACAGAGAGAACAAAGGGCGCCCTCGCGGCTGTTTGCACTCCAACGCTCAAGTCAGTACTGGCAGAAAACACCGTGCACCTCCGTATCGGAACACCGCAACTACCATGTTCAGAAGGTGTGTAACTGAATTCTAACTGATTTCTCTCTCGTTCTCAAGTCACTCGTGCGTACAGTGTGTAAGCATAAAATGACTAAAAGCGTACCTTAACCTCTTGACAACGAGAGCTTTTATACCTTGTCAGTGCTTCTGCCACGTGTCTCCTTCTGACTTAAGCGCAACTCTGTGTAGGAGGCCTTACGACGTTGTAACCCAACTTAGGGAAATCCCAGCGTGTAAGTCTCCCTTCTCGAAGTGCAACTAGCGCGGGATGATCCCTCAGGCGTCAACTCATATGCCCAATATCAGAGGGTTCATCCAGGTTGAGCGTATACTGCCCTTGCAAGTCCCATGCATGCCGATCGCCGCTGGAACGAGACTCTACCGAGTCGTATCGGTTCCATTGGTTCTCTAGCGGTGGGGCGTACTGTTGCTTCCCTACACCTTCATGCATGGTTTTGGCAGTCTGGGCTTCTCTATACTTAGTAGCTGAGATGTGGCCTTCAAACCACCTTTCTGACTCATCTTCCTCTTCGGGTGCCGAGGGTCGAGGACGCCTCGCCCCTCCTCCAAGCCGACACCTCCTCGGTCCTCTTCCATGTGAGCCTCACGAGACTCTTTCCTAACCAACTGAACCTCCAGCGTGTCCCCCTCCTTCGGGGGTCCCATGTCTACTTTGGTCAACGGTTAGCGGTCAACCGAGAATGAGACCCGGACGGTACAGTTGGTTTGAGCTCCGCTTTGACCTGTCTCCACGTGATGCTCCAAGATGTTGATCTTTGGGATAAAGGGGGCTCTACCTGTTGATCACTCTCCGACGATCAAGTCACTGAGAGAATTCAAACTATAATCTGTATATATTGTTCAGAAAAGCCTACCTTTACTCGGGGTCTCAAACCCCTTTTATAGACATTCCTTCAACAACTTTCATCAATGAGAATATAATCTCAATAAACAAAACATAATTTCAATGGAAAGAATATAATTTCAACAGAGAGAATATAATTTGAGCCTTGAATGCCTTTAGATGAGTCTCGGGATCTTCTACACCAGTGAAAAGGGAAATCTTGGGTGCTATGTAATGGGGTGGCACAGGCTCCTCCATGATTTGTTGAGAGAAAGGCTTGAGGTCATCCCTTGATGACAAATCTGGGGAACGTTCTCGGGCGAGACGTCGACCCTGTCGGTGCGAGCTCCTTCGCAGTTCCTCATTGGTCTTGCGCAACTCCTTATTGGCCTATGCATGTTCCTCCATTGTTAGTTAGGAGGCCTCAATCTCTGCCATAAGGCGCTCTTGGTTAGCTCGGGCCTCTGCTCGTAGCCGCTCTTGCTCTGCCTTGGCTTCTTCTAGAACTTGCCCATGCTCTCGTCTATATTTTTCGTTTGCCTCTTGGAGAGCCCTCATGGTCTCCATGATTTGTTGCAAGGTGGGGACCTCGCTTCCTTCAGATCCCAACGGTCTTTGCCTCGTGTTTCTCATATCGATAAATGCTCAGTCGCAAATGTGGATGATATCAAGTTTTATCGGGCCACATGGTGGACGCCAAATGTTCTTGTCAGCTGACTTTAGTTGGTATGAGCTCCGCTTTGACCTGTCTCAACGTGATGCTCCAAGATGCTGATCTTTGGGACAAAGGGGGCTCTACCTGTTGATCATACTCTGGCGATCAAGTCACTGAGAGAATTCAAACTATAATCTGTATATATTGTTCAGAAAAGCCTACATTTACTTGGGGTCTCAAACCCATTTTATAGACATTCCTTCAACAACTTTCATCAATGAGATATAATCTCAATAAACAAAACATAATTTCAATGGAAAGAATATAATTTCAATAGAGAGAATATAATTTCAATCATAAAACATTTTATTCACAAACACTTTTATTTTCGGATGCTATGCCACGTCATTTCCAATAGCTTTTATTTGTATGTATTAGATATATACATAATACTAATTCAACTATTCCTTTTGTTACTTTTAATAATATTTTTTTGCATAAACTACCAAACATCGGGACCGATCTCATAATGTGTCATCGGGTCCATACTTGTCCCAAACCGAACTGGGTACAACCTTATCTAATTGAGCTTACCCACTTAAGTGTTTGGACCGAGGATCCGAATACATCGTTCGATTAGCTCTACATTAAATTATAATATTGAAAAACTGAAAATATAATCGTAATCTATTTAATATTAATATATTATACATAAGATTGAAATTGCAAAATGGGTAGAGTTAATCCCATTATTAACGTATTTCCATCACTCCTAACTTCTTAATATAATTTCTTATAGGATACTTTTTAAAAATTAAAATATTGACATTTTACAGGCTCACCACAGTCATTTATTATACCTAGCTCATAAAAATAATTCTTGAAAAATATAACTTGAAATAGTTATTATAAATTCATTAAATTTGATCATAAATGATAGTATTTAATATTAATACATTTATTATTTACTTGGGAAAAACAAAAACTTTAAATATGTATGATATATATTAAAAGTTGTATTTTATTTAAATAATTGATTTTGTGTCCTCCAGAATTTTGAAGGTAGGCTAAGAAGTTGTTAGAATTATAATAGAATAATTTGAAACTCTTTAATTTTGATTAGTTAATCCTTATCCATTCATCTCAATTCATCTCGGCTGTATCATTTTCTTGAGAAAAGGTAACTGATTTTGGGTTATACTCTTTTCGTTTTTTTAAAAACTTACTGTAAAGCAAGAAAATCAGAATCGGAGAGAGAGAAAGCGAACATTTTTTTCTGTGGAAAAGAGAGAGAAACTTCCATTGAGATTGGCGAAATTGTGGTGTGGGAAAGAAAAAGGCAAGAAAAAACACAATTTTCCGGTAAAAGGGAATAATAAAGTTCATTGCAAGACCGTTTGTTTGTCGTTGAGATTTGATCCTTTGCCTTCACTCCCTTGTTCTTGGATCTTTCTCTCGTCCTGCTATCCCAATCTTTCTCTGTAACACTTTTTTCCCCTCTTTCTCTTGATAATTTTTTGCTCATTGATTCTTGAAGAGCAAAGAGATCGTGTTTTGAGTCTCACCCACGAGAATCTGCTTCAAATTTAATTCTGGGTCGGTTTCAATTTCTCTAAAGGAGTCGTCCTCTTTGTTGCATCGTTTGTGCCCGAGGTAGGGCTTCACGGGGTTGCATTAATGAGTTTATTTATCCGTTGTCTATTTATTTGTGTTAAGCTGATTTGGTTTGTGTGGGAAATGTTGGAAACTGTATGAAGGTTTTAAGGTTCGATGAAGCGGCAATGAGGTATGTGTCTGAGAAATGGAGGTTAGATCAGAGGGTATACAAGTGAGGTGTGATAAATTTCCGGCTCCTGTGATTCCTAGGACACGTTTGAGGATTTGGTTCATTCGTGTCTGCTCAAGCATTGTGCTGTGGACGTGTCTGGTTCAGTTAGTGACAGTGAGTGAACTATGGCATTCACATTTGATTTCTGGGATTACTAATGGTATATATCACATAACCCAAGTTCAGCTTCCAATACAAGGGGATAATGGGGTTGCTCAATCGCCTCCTGCTTTTCTTCCCCGAAGTTAGTTTCTTTACTGAATACTTGTCTTACAGCTAAGTTCTTGTTTGGTTAAATGAATAACTTGAAGCCTTAATCTTACAGTGGATATGTATATAATATGCTTGAGCAACGAAACCCATTTGCTAATTTTGTTTTTAGACGATTGTGGTCGTTATGGTTGTCTTTAACTAAAAGTAGGTGCAATTGTGTTAGATTTTTGGATTGTGAAATCTCTGGAGCATCAATGCTTTGTGGACTTATGGTTGTTAACTAGCATTCATTATTTGGTATTTATAAAGTTGTGATAGGGGATGTTTGATGAGAGCATTAGAATTTCTAACTAAGATTAGATCAATTCTAACTAAGGATTTCCTGCAAGAAGAGCTGCTTAAAATTAATACTTATTTGTGGTCCCATACAGTTTTGGTTTAGGGTGGCAGGAGGGACCTAAACGGAAAAAAAATATGACAATAACATAGGGTCTTAAGATATGCACACGTTCATGCCTGGTAGTTTTACATGTACTTGTCTAAGTTGAAACAAAAGAGGTAATTGTCTCTAAATATTAAAAAATGATCTCCATTCATAGATATATGATATGTTCTTCTACAGGACTTCTTCTATAACTATTTTATATGTATAGATAATGATTTATTCAAAGTTGCTTGCTTGTTTTGGATTTATTGACAATTTCCTGAGTGCTGGACAAAAGTTGTGTCCTGTTGGTGTGCCTCGTCTTTTGATTTCCATTGATGTTGTGTATTTTAGTTGTTAAAAGGATTGTGTGTGGGTGTATATTACGACTAGTATAAAGCAATACTATGGGTTTCATAGATAAGATACTTTAACTGTTTTACCTGTATTTTCTAACTCATTTTGGTATATGTTTAAAACTTTTGACCAACCTGGCAGGAAATTATACAAGTAATGGTTTTCTAAGAGTTTCCTGCAATGGGGGCTTGAATCAAATGCGTGCTGCGGTTTGTACTTTCCATTCTGCCATTTCTATGTACTATTGTATGACAAGCATAAATACTCATTCAGTGGTACATGTTTCAGATTTGTGATATGGTGACAGTTGCTCGGTTTTTGAATCTCACATTGGTTGTTCCGGAGCTTGATAAGACATCATTTTGGGCAGACCCTAGGTATACCTTGTTCTGAAAAAAAGATGAGTATCCTCTAATTTGGCCTCCTTGTCATTTTAAGGTTTTTAGTTTTCTTTTTGCAGCAATTTTGAAGACATTTTTGATGTGAAGCATTTCATTGATTCTCTAAGAGATGAAGTTCGGATAGTGAAAAAAGTGCCCAAAAAGTTCGGTGGCAAACGTGGATACTCTACCTTGGAGATGCCTCCTGTTAGCTGGTCTAATGAAAAATATTACTTGGAACAGGTGTGTGCATTTTATTTGTTTCATGTCATTTGAGCAAAATTCCAAAAACTATATACTATGCATATTGCAATTTAGGTTTTGATATTGTGATTATGATTCTTCACCTTTATTTTTACGTAATTGAAATATATAATTTTAGCACAGCATGGATTCTTTTATTTGTCAGAATTATGCCTCCTGTTAGCTGGTCTAATGAAAAATATTACTTGGAACAGGTGTGCGCATTTTATTTGTTTCATGTCATTTGAGCAAAATTCCAAAAACTATATACTATGCATATTGCCATTTAAGTTTTGATATTGTGATTATGATTCTTCACCTTTATTTTTACGTAATTGAAATATATAAGTTTAGCACAGCATGGATTCTTTTATTTGTCAGCATTATGATACAAGTGTGTAGTTATCTCCTAAATCAATTTTTCATTTGGCCTTGGAACCTTTCTTAACTGTTCTGATTGTATGGCATGTTGCTGGTGTCTTATTTAGTAGACATAGATACGATGAAATGTATGTGAATAATTTTGTCCCTTTGCAAATTGATTGGGAATTGGGCATTATTATTGTCCATAGTCTATTATTATGGATTTCTTGTTCTAAATCATGCTTTACTTACTAATTGTGCTTTTGCCATATTTTATTGCTTTTATGTGATGCAATAAGACTAAAGTGCATTGTGAACTTGTATTATATAAATAGGACTGCATTTTAATTTTCCATTTTGTCTTGTCATTGGTACTGTCTGTACCCATCCATCGTGGAGGGTGAATTGGGATCATAGTTAAAAAATTGTTTTAACATTCCATGATGCATTTCTAAAGTTACTGTTTCTATTTAAACCTTCCATGTGAGGAGTCATTTCTGAAGTGATTATAGATGGCCCACTTTGAATGCTCCCCCCTGTAATTAACCATTAATTTGTGCTGATTTGATTTTGTTGTCTGCAATACTTGTATTTTAACCTTTTCTAATGGACATCTCCTTCTCTGAGCTGTCAATTGTTTCCTTATCTGGGTTAGCAGTTATTGGCTGAGAATTTTAAATTCAGTAAATTATCAAATTCATTAGTATTCGTCTTCCTAAACATCTCATATCTGTTCTCATTAAAAAGGAAAGAACAAGAGAGGCAAGTGTGCAATGTAGGAGAAGAAATGTGTTATGTGGTTGAAAATGGAGACTATTGATTGTGTTATATCAAGAAATACATTATCATTGAAGTCAGACATTTTAACTTCTGAATGAAATTGAAATAATATGAAGAAAGCCACAAGTACTACTTTAAGTTGCTTTTCTTGTGTTTTACTCTTTATAAACTAGACTGAGTTGCTTCTGATGTAGTGCCAAAGTAGGCGTCAAAATTCAGAACTATGGCTTCGATAAGTGTATAGAAGAAAATAATTAGTTTTTAATATTGTGTTACCTTTTATGACCAGTACATATATTGAATTTAATTCAATGCTGTTAATTCCAATTGCAGATTTTACCACTTTTTGGAAAACATAAAGTGTTACATTTCAACAAAACCGATACACGTCTAGCAAACAATGGTCTTCCACTTGATTTACAAAAACTCAGGTGTCGTGTCAATTTCCAGGCACTTAAGTTCACTCCTCAAATTGAGAATTTGGGGCACAATTTGATTCAGATGCTTCATGAGAAGGGACCTTTTGTGGCATTGCATCTCAGATATGAGATGGACATGTTGGCTTTCTCTGGGTGTACCCATGGTTGCACTGATAAAGAAGCTGAAGAGCTCAAGCAGCTGAGGTCTTTTATGTTTCTTGTTTGGCTCTATATATTGGATTTTTAACCATTCTTGTTTTTGTCATTAATTCAAAGAGATGCTAGGGAAGATACAAATGAAGATCATTTTTATTTTCCCTGTGATAGCTAAATTACCATTGATTTGAAATAGTTAATTATGCCTTCTATTTATTTTGAGATGAAAAATTAGAACATTATAGTTTCGGACTGATATTAGATACTAGTTAGTTGTGCTGTTGGAGGAACCTTCCAGTTGGAGAGTAGAGATTCTATACTATATTTCTTGGATTATATATGTTGATTTGGAGTACTTTGAGAAAATAAAGATTTTTATGATCAGAAATTCTGCTATGAGCCACAGTATTGAATTTCCTTTTCTATTTCAGGTATGCTTTCCCATGGTGGAAAGAAAAGGAGATCATTTCTGACGAGAGGAGATCACAGGGTTTATGTCCTTTGACACCAGAGGAGGCAGCCTTAGTTCTGCGAGCGTTAGGTTTTGGTAGGGAGACACAAATCTATATTGCGGCTGGTGAAATTTATGGTAGTGAACGTAGGCTTGCACAATTGAAAGCTGTATTTCCCCAAATTGTGAGTTTTCACTTGCATTATAGTTTTTCCTACTACTTTTCTGTTTTTTTTTTTGGATATTAAAATGGTTCAGAATAATAGTTCTAATGGGTTTGTTGTGGATTATGCAAAAATTTCCTTGTGCATTTTGCCTATGGTTGAAAATTGGTCTAGCTCTCAGAGTGGTTGGCCCTGATGTAAATGTTCATTTTCTCTTTTTGATCCCCCTTCTTGCTCTTTAAAATTATTCTGCATGGAAGCATCTGACTTTTCTTCTTTGCAATTCTAGGTGAAAAAGGAAACATTGCTAACCTGGGATGACTTGCGGCAGTTCCAGAATCATTCATCTCAGATGGCAGCCTTGGATTTTATGGTTTCAGCAGCCAGCAACACATTTGTTCCTACCTATGATGGGAACATGGCAAAACTAGTGGAAGGTCATCGCAGGTATGTATTTACCCTTGCAGGTTGCCGTTTGGTTTTGGAGAATGTAAACACACTCATTTAGCACAATGACACGTCCTCTACTAAAATGAGTGAACTTCACATTACCGATTTAGTGGGATCCTTCTGAGTTAATCTATAAGTTGTCAGCAAGAGAAGTGCTAGTAACCTAGTATAATGCAATCTTTCTACAAAACCATGAGTGCAACTCATTAAATAAAAAGTGAGACACTTAATTTTGGGTTTTCTTCTAAATTTCAGTCAATAGTAAAGAGTGTATTTAAAAGAGGGATGAAGAGTGAGTTGCTAACATTTTTCTCTTTAGCAATTATGTTTTATTGCACATGAATATCCGTGGAAAGTCTCTCTTACTAGTTAGTTTGTGTGCAGGTATTCTGGTTTTAAAAGGACCATCTTATTGGATCGAAAAAAGGTGGTAGAATTAGTTGATATGCATCAAAATGGGACCCTTTCATGGATTGAGTTTGCAGATGCCGTGAGAGGGGTTCACGAGAGGAGAATTGCTCAGCCAACTAGGCGTAGAGTTATCTTAGATAAGCCAAAGGAGGAGGACTATTTCTATGCCAATCCTCATGAGTGTCTGTGTGAGGAAACAAGTTGTGATGACTTGCTAGGTTCTCATAACTCTAGTCAGGTATCATCATGAGTTAGGAGAAGGAATCCAAAATATGAATTCATTCCACTAACTTGCTCAGGTGCTGTGTTAAGAATCAAGATTACAGCCCTACGAGAATTTTGTAGGAAACAAGTAAAGGAAAGCAAAGGAGTAAAAATAACAAGAAAAGAGAAGAAACATTAGCTTATGTTGTGGCTGGCAAAAGATGCCCTTCATTTTTTCCTTCATTAGTTAATTTCTTCTTCTTCTTCTTTCTGTCTTTTAATAGTTTCATTCAATGAATATTTGACAATTCAAATTAAGTATACCATAAAATAGGATAAAAGAGAAGGAGAACGCATCACTATACCCTAATATTAAAGGATATGGTTTTAATGAATTGTAGTATTGATGGTTCTGAAATACATTAGAATTTTATTTCCTAAAAGATATTTCTGTTGGCTAAGACGTGATACAAGAACTGTGAATTTGAAAATTTGATTTGAAGGATTCCTAAATGAGGCGTATCACGAGTTCTCGCTTAAAAGAACCTTTATAACATATGAATTATATTCTTTCTTGTATAACATAAATGAGGATTCCTTTCTTGTGTTGTTTCTTTTCAAAATGCTGCAAAACAAGACATTAAATACAGTTGGAAAGATGGTTGAAATATATGTCAATAATACTAAACAGCTTAGTACAAAGTCAGATAGTTTCGTACTTATGCAAGTGTTAAACTTGTAGTTCTAAACTATAACCCAAATCAAGCAATAGTCTTTGCTAGCAAAAGGAGAGACTTTTATCATTCAGGTTCAATTTCATTTATTAATTTCAAAATGGATAAAATTTTTAAAAAATTATTAAAATGGATAAGTCTTATCAAGGTAGTATGACTTTAGTTGAAATTTGATTACATTGAAGTCGTGTTGACATGTCATGACTTCAATATATCTAAACTAAAGTCATGTCAAAATGACATGATTATAATTTAATTAGATTTTAATGAAGTTGTGTCATCTTGATACGACTTACTCATTTTGGTAATGTTTTAAAATTTTACTTATTTCAATAATTACCTTGTGAAATTGTACTTGAATTGTGAAATTCTGCCAAAAGGACATGCTTTTGAAAAAATTTAAGTTAATTTTTTCTTCTTAAAAAGATATAAAACATTTTATCAAAAAATAAAACAGAAAGAGATTTTTTTTTATATTAATTCATTTCAACATTAAGACTTATCTCACCTAACAAAAAAAATCATAAAATGAATGGTATAATAAAGATTATCTTCTTTTGTGTTGATTCCTTTTCAACATAAGGAATATGTTGTTTTCGAGATATTGAATAATATTGATAGTTTTTGTTTTGTTGTTAAATTAAAATTATATTTAATGTATATTGTTTAACACAATGCTAGATCGTCTAACATAATGTTAAACTCTATAACACAAAAAAAAAATGATAGTATAGATAAAGTTAGATGATTTCAAGTCGTTTCCCAATGAATCCAATAGTAAATCCAATCAGGAGATAAAGTTAGATGATCTCAAGTCGTCTCTCAACGGATTCAATAGTAAATTCAGTTAACACAATGATGTGATTCCAATAGCAAAGAAGAGAATGATTCTTGACATTCTTAGGAATCAACTTGAGTTGGAAAATAGTTAGGCACTTTCTCTTAGAATTGGATCAATGTTCTAAGTCAAGAACTCACCAAAACTAGTACCAAATCCAAACTCATATGGAAGTTCCAATTATAGTCAAATTGAACCGATTAAAATGAAAGAAGAAGCAATTGCACCGAATAGAATTAGCTAAAAACTGAAATGAACCGAACATAAAGGCTGGAAATGAATAAGAACAACAATGAACAACAAGGAAACAAAGGAACCGAACCAAATCACCTAAGAATTGAAAACTGCCGAACAGAAATTCAAGAACAACAAGCTAAACATGAACAATTGAAAGAGAAGGAAGGAAGGAGAGGAGAAAGCTCATGAAGATGGATGTATGGTTGGATGATCACGCCACTAGAAGGATGGAGACTCCTAGATGAGTGTGCAAGCCGCCACTTGAGGTAACCATGGAACCATCAAGATAAGACTAGTGAAGAAGGCACAAAGCTCTCCAATGCTCTCTCAAAAATTGAGTATAGTTTCTTTTCTCTAAATTCAAATATGAATTGTACAAGCTAAGCACCTTTATTTATAGCCTAGAGGTTCTGAAAAATAGGTGGGAAAATTCAAATAAACTCATTTGAAATTCCCACCAAAAACAAGTCACATGGGAGGTGTGACCTTTTTCTACTATGACACCTCCTAAAAACTACACCTACACCACTCTCCTAAGTCACATGGACAATGTGACTTTATTTTACATTTTCACACTCCTTTATTTAATAACCACACCTCCTAAAACTATACAAGAGTATTTCAATGCTTGGCCTGGCCCCTCATGGGATGGACTTGGGCTCTTTGGGCTTTGGCCTTCTTGGGCTTGGGCTTGGGCTTTGGGCTTGGGCCTCATCTTTATTTTATGTCTTCTTTTAATTTTGAGAAGACTAGAAGGAAGAACTTCAAATGTGAGGGTGGATGTCCTCTTCCTCCATTAATAAAAGCCTCCTTTATTTGATTCTCATCACACAATCTTGAAAACTTATTTGCAATCAAAAGAGAAATAATAATGAAAATAAAAGGGGAACTTATATGCACTCAAAAGGGTTAGAAATAACAATGAAAATAAAAGGGAGTTGGGACCATTGTGCAAAAAATAAAGTACATTAAAATTGTAAAAGGAAGCATGTTGACTCTCAAGTTTATTCGACAATGAATTTATCATTGATTTTCTTAATATTTTCACTCTTTCAATTCTCACAGAGTGTCAAACTTATTCAAACAAGTGTCAATGAAATTCAACAAAATTTAACAGCAAAACAAGCGTCCACTGTTGTATTCAATATCACTAGTTCCAACATCTACTCGTGAGATGTTTATCTTTTACCTTTTGAATTAATTTAACAAGAGATTGATCAAGATTAAGAAAATTAACCAAGAAATCCAATTAAAGAAAATAACGTAATTCTCAACAAGCGTTCAAAATATTCTTTTGACAAAAACCATATTTAAAAAATACCATCCGTAAAACACAAGTGACTACAAAGAATTTAAGAATAATACCTTATTGTATAGAAACCCTCTCAAGAGAATCAACCCCAAGGAGTTTCACCTTCCATGCAGAGGTAAAACAAAAAGATTACAATGAAGAAAAAAAGAAACTAAAATACCCTAATTCTCTATTTTTCGAACCTTGTTGTTAAACATTGAATCTTGATTATTTCTCGTTGGATTCTCATGGATGATTTGGGAAACTGGGTCATATATTGTCCTAATGACTCCATGTGTCCTTGAATGACATTTTGAAGAGACGTGGGATTTGTTACAATGGGTTTAGAAGTTGCAAACCTAGTTGTAAACATGTTGTAGAAGGTCTCGAAAAATTCGATCGAGAGGGGAGGTAGCGAGTAATACCAATCGAGAGTTTTACCTTTCAAGGTTGTTGGGAATAATTGGCAATGCATGTGAAGATCTTCGAAAAAGAGATTGGTTTGAGTGAAATAAGCCTTGACGTGAGTTTCCAGGTTTGAGGACTCGTCATATTTTTCAAAGTTCAGTCATTACCATGTCTCTGGTAGCAAGACCTACATTACCTTAGGGGTAAAAGGATGAAAGTGGGCTAATGCATGCATGTTCCTACTCCCCAGCGCAGTTAGTAGTACTTTGAAGGAAAATTATTGTGGGCATGACCGAGCTTCCATAGTATGTGATCAGACTTAGGTTCCCGACTATAAGGGATCAATTGTCCCTATTAGTCCTTGATATCAGTTATGATACAAAACTAGTGGGATATGTGCAACTGATACCCCATATGTACTCGACAAAGCTATTTTTGTGTCCTTGGTTGGTTTAGAAGAAAGTGCAGGGCGAAATTCAACTTCAAATTTTGTACTATGTTGCATTGGCTACTCTGAATGATGAGTTTCCTAATCATGCTAGAGCGAGGCGATCTGCTGGTGAAGAGTCATAATCTCGTTATGATGTTGTTTCTTGAGAGATTGAATATCGTCTTGATACTTGTTCATCAGTTGTTTTATATCCTTTTGTATGCCAATGGTGGCATGTTGGAAGATTGTTTCAATATTGGTTTTAAGGGATTCTAGGGCAGATGGATCCATCTTGATATGCAATATTGATGCCAAAGTTTAACTTCTAGTGCGTACAATAAGGTGGTCTGCAAAGAGTTTTGTTAGGATCTCGTGGTGGCCATCAAATGTTCTTACCGAGGGTGAGTTAGAGTCATTCGAGTTGTGTGAGTGAATTGACTTCTTTTATGAAGGACTGTCGAGCTTTGTTGAAGAAAGCTAAGTTGTGGTTCACCTGCAAAAGACTCTTCGACGCTCAAGTTAGTAAGAGTTTGAGAATATGAGAATAAATTATGAGTGAAAATGTTAAGTGTGTCAAGAATACTTCCTGAAATGGTATTTGTAGGCCTTTAGGATTGTATAATATCTTAGTAACAACTTTGGCTACCAAATATTAGGTCGACTTCCATACGAACCTAGATCAATTAATGATCATTATTATGGGTGGATATTAACTCCTCCGTAATTTACATATAAGGTAGTACACAACCATTTTTGTTTTGACTTTTGGGAATAAAGTCTTTACCCACAAATATTGAAAAAAAAACATATAGATTAAAAAAAATATTAATAACGGTCATTGTACAATACGGTTCGGAGGGGCCTTGCTCAAGACCGTTGATCGAATACCCCTCAGATGACGTGACCAATATAGATTCCATAGACCCCACAAAGACCTCTTAACACAAAATGATTAACATATTTTACCTAAAATCCAAAGGTTAACCCGATAACCTACCTTAATCTCGGCCTAGTGTCAGAGACCTATCATGACACTATAAATAGGCACACCAACCAAGACAAAGATACACATTAAAAAATATGTATTAACTCACATACCTCATACTGAACGCTAACTTAGGCATCAAAGTACTTTATGCAAGTACACCACTCACATTGACCGAAGATCGCACAACATCATCAACCAGGACCAATAGCAACTCAAAGAACTCAAGGGAGGATGAAGACCTTTCCGACCTTTTGTAAGAACATTGATAACAATACTTAACTCTACTTGTACCTTTGAATTGTATATGTAGAGATGTTTAATTTAATACCTACATTAAATAATGGATTATTTATGTTAGAATTAATGACCTTAACAAGAGGGGAGTGAATTGTTTAAGGAAAGTTTTTTTGCAAATACTGGCTAAGAATGAAGATTAATGATGATTTACATATCAAAGAATTAGATCAACCAAGAAAACAAATTTATTAAAACTGTTATCAGAAAAACAACCGGTTGAAAATACGATTTAACCGATTGTTTATGGTAGCATGTAGATGATGTATCTTCTACAAACTAACATTAACTAAAATTTGTTTATTTGTATATTAGTAATAAAAAAAAATTTAATAATATGTAACAATCTTTGGAAAAGAAATCACTTGTATCAAAGTATATGGATACAAGCCTTTTAGAAGGAAGCTAATATTAATTTTGTCTTGTCTAATTTTTAGTTGTTTCTCTTTGTACATATGTCTAGCCTTTATTTTGTCTTTTCTTATACTAGCCTTTATTGGCTCTTTATTTTACATTATGTCTGTTTAGCTAGACTTAGAATGAGTGTATTACTTGTATATATTCAAACTCTTTGTTTTGATTTAAGTTAGGAAAATTAAATATATAGAATAAATATTCCTTCTCATATCTTTTTCCTTCCTTTTTCTCTTTTGTTCATCTCTATTCTATTTTATAATATGGTATAAGAGCTCTGAAGTTGATGGAGGTGTGCCTTCATCCGTAGCTTTTCTTTGGTGAAATTGGCGGAAGCATTCATGGAAGAAGACGAGCAAGGAACTCATGAAGAGTGATGGACTCCTTGAAGGTGCATGCTAGGTGTGGAGAGTGAGTGGTGAGGCCATCTCACTTGGCAAAGATGAAAATGAAGATTAAAAAATCCTAGAGAGGTAGGAGACATGGAGCAAAATTGGCACAATTTTGGCAGCAATTTGCTCTAGAATAATCTTGTCATTTCATGACCCAAGCACCTCCTTTTATAGCAATGGAGGGCTGAAATTTGAAGAGCCAAATACAAATGAAATGAAAGCTAAACTAAATGTGATGCATTTGGCGCCTATTTTGAGACTTAGCACATGGAGCATGTGATGGAAAGCTTTTAAGCACATGGAACATGTGCTCTCTTCTCCAAGGCTTAGTCATAACCGGCCTTGGTTAATTTAGGTGTTCCAAGAACCCTAATTTAACCAAGGTTGGTTTTTAGGTACCAAATTTCACCTAAAAATAATTACAAGTAAAATTTCTTATTCTAATTTAACAAAATTAAATCCTATTTCTACACTAGAGTTCATGGTATTTTAAACATGTACAAGAAGGTTTCTCTGTCATCAGTAGCAGTATTCCAATCTTCTTGATCCTTCTTGGCCATGGCTCTAGTGATACGCCCAATCTACTCCTTGGTGGGCTTGTATGTGGGTTTGTGCTTGGGCCTCTTCCATCAGAAGTGCTATGGTTGCTACATTTACCCAAGGGTGAAGTTATTGATCCCTCACAAAAATTTTGTTTTCCTTACCATGGTAGTTCATATGATAATCCTTCCTTTCTCATTGTCTCTATTATTGTTGAGGGACCAAACTATCATCATTGGTCTCGTTTATTTCAAATGAGTATGATTTCAAAGAACAAGATAGGTTTCATTGATGGAACCATAAAAGCTCCCACTCATACCAACTTATTATTTCCAACATGGTACAGATCCAATATGCTAGTTATTTCTTGGATGGTCAAGGTTGTTTCTCCACCCATCGTACAAAGCATCATCTATATAAACAATTCCTTAGACATATGGAATCATTTAAAGTAGAGGATCCCACGAAACATAATTCATATTTCTGATCATCAAGAGATGATTTCTTCTTTCAAACAAGATTCTAATAATGATGAGCAAAATCATGTAGGTTCAAAGACAAAAGTGCAGTTTCGAAAAATTGGTTTTACTCTTGAGCAGTATCAAACATTGTTAGCTCTTTTACAACAATCCAAATCCAATAACAATGTTTTTAATTAAGTCTTTGTTATTCCTTCTAACATGACAACACAAACCGGTAATAAATTTCTTTCTTCCTTCAGTTCGTGGATTCTTGATAGTGGTGCTACTATAACTGCATATGTTCATCCTTAACTTATTCCACTTCATATCATCAAATGAATCCTATTTATGTCAAATTAGCAAATGGAAATCAAGTCATTGCCAATTATTCTAGAACTATTTGTATATTCTTTATTTCACTTTTAATCTTCTTTTAGTAGCAAAATTGATTCATAATTTATCTTGTGTTCTTACCTTTGACTCTAATGGTTGTTACATCCAGGACAAGAACTCCTTAAAAATAATCGGTTCAGCTAAGATGAAAGATAAACTTTATATACTTAGGATCCCATCCTATCAGAAAATTCAAATCAAACCCATCAAATATGCACATACCATCAATATTGATAATGTCAGTGCTAGTGATCTAAACCCTTTGGCAGTTTTTATTACGGCATGTTTCAAACAAATGTATTGATGTTATCATGACTAAATTTCCTTTTGTTAAATATAACAAATCTATTGTTTGTGATGTTTTTCTTTTTCTAAAACAAAAAAGATTTTCCTTTCCTATTAGTACATTTAAATCTAAAAAAATATTTTGAATTGATTCATATAGATGTGTGGGGACCATACTCAATACCATCAATTCATGGTCATAAATATTTTTTGACCATAGTTAATGAATATTCGAGGTACACGTGAATTTTTCCTTTAAAACAAAAATTTGAAGTTGTCAAGACTTTGGAAAATTTTGTTATTTTTGTTCAAACACAATTTGAGACAGCAATAAAAATAATAATAAGTGATAATGAGACTAAATTTTTCATGACTAATTTATTTGTTAACAAAGGAATAGTGCATCAAACATCATGTGTCAATACTCCACAATAAAATAGCATAGTTTAAAGGATATAATCTCATTTACGCAAAATTTATTGGTCATATTCTCTAATACATGTTGCGCATATTATAAACATGCTTCCAACACCTGTTTTAAATGATTCTTCTCGTTATGAAATGTTTTACAAAACTATGGAAGGTTTTAATGGATTAAACTTGTTTGGATCTTTGTGCTATGCTAGCACTTTGTCAACAAATAGAAGAAAATTTGATATAAGGGCATCAAAATATGTTTTTATTGGTTTTTTAAAAAGGGGACAAAATGATGTGTTTTGTTGAATACTCAATTCAGAGAAATTTTTGTGTCTAAGGATGTTATCTTCTATGAACATGTTTTTCCATATCAAAAGGGTTCAAGATACTAGCAATGAAACTAACAATCCTAACATTTATGATCATTTTTTTTTACTGAAGATCAACCTGTTTTGAGTCAACTATCACAAGTCATTCTTGCACCTTGTGATAATGCTGAAATTAACAGTAATAATAACTGTGAATCAAACATTGAGGTTCTAGAAGAAGTTTGTTCCCATATAGACCAAAACCTCAATGAAGATCATGACACAAAACAAAATTCTGAATCAGATTAGCCTGTCCGAATGAGTACTAGAATAAAAAAACCACCTGAGTATCTAAAGGATTATCATTGTAATCTTAACGTTTCTAATATATCTTCAAAAGTTAAATATCCTTTGAATTCTATTTTTTCTTATAATAATCTATCACCTTCTTACACATCTTTTATTATTCTCTTTCTTCACATGTTGAGCCAAACACTTATTTTGAAGTTGTGAAACATGACTGAAAAGCTATAAAATGTGAGATATCTACTTTGGAGTCAAATCAAACATGAGAAATTACTCTTCCGCCTAAGTAAAAAACAACCATAGGTTGCAAATGGATATTCAAAATAAAATATAAAGCTAATGGGACAATTGAAAGGTATAAAACAAGACTAATAGCAAAATGATACACATAAACTGAAGGCATTGACTACCTTGATACTTTCCCTCCAGTAGAAAAGATGATCACCATAGGGTTGCTTCTTTCTCTAGCCAACAAGGAGTGGTTTGCCAAACTATCATTCGTTTTGCTTTCTATGGGATATACTCAATCTATGAATGATCATTCCTTGTTTATTAATTCTTCTAAAGGATCTTTTACAACATTATTGGTGTAAATGGATGATATAATATTGGCAGGAAATGATAAATAGGAGATTGAGGGAATCAAACAAGCCTTGAATCAAACATTATAGATTAAGGATCTTAAGAATTTAAGATATTTCTTGGTCTTGAAATAGCAAGAAGTAAGAAAGAGATAATGATGAATCAAAGAAAATATGCACTGGAATTCTAAACAAATGTAGGTCTTGTAGCCAGCAAATCTGCATTGATAAAGAGTAAATTTCAATAATATTTCATATTAAAATACATGCATTTATGATTATTAATTGCTAAAATAAGTATAAAATAACCCCTAATTTATGAATTTATACATTTTTACATATTTTGTGATTTTAAATAAGAGTGATTTATTCTCAAATTTGTGTTAATTTCAGGATTCTATGGAAGCATTAAGATAATTGGGCAGAAAGAGAATATACAAAGCTAAAAAGGGAAGGTTAAAATACACCAACACTCACCATAGATGCCCAAACATGAAAAGAGC
This sequence comes from Phaseolus vulgaris, assembly GCF_000499845.2. NCBI lineage: Eukaryota > Viridiplantae > Streptophyta > Magnoliopsida > Fabales > Fabaceae > Phaseolus > Phaseolus vulgaris. The sequence goes on along the minus strand of NC_023758.2, from coordinate 16,126,745 downwards.
CATCTAACCACCAAGGGAGGTCGCTCACGCGAGCCATATCTCGCTTGAGTGAGATAGCGCCAAAGAAAGTGGCCTGGTTTGACGTTTTACTCGTTCAAGCGATTATATCTCTCTTGAGCGAGAGTCCACTTAAGCCCATAAAAATTAGGTTATATTTGGGGTTTGAGGCGCAACCCTAGTGTGCAAGATTGAGGGGAAAATACCATTAAGTGACTTGAAACCCAATTGGGAGAATAAGAGGGGTGAGAAACATTAGAGGAGGCAGTCGTCAAGGAAAAACATCATGGATCTTCTTTTCTTATTATCCCTGCTTGTAACAGTCATCATGTGTGGCTAATTCTAGCCTTTGGGATTGAGAGTAATATGTTCAAACTCTTATGTATTGAGGTGATATCTAAAAATAATATTTTGTTCTTGATTGATTATTGGTATTATTGTTTTGCTTTTAAATGCGTGGTTTCATCTAGAATCTTAAATTTGACTGGAAAGTACTTCTAAGGTTTTGACCGAAATGATAATACTTAACATATTTGAATATTAGGAATAGATATGAATGTTAATTTCTATCAACGTCTGATCTTAAGGATAAGTTGTTTGGAATTGATGTTTAGGAAACATCTTAATAATTTTATATGCGAGAAATCAATATAAATTATTTTTATACGACCATCAATATCAATCAAAGGACACAATAATGTCATGTTAATCAAAATAGTAAAGAGAGAGAAAGATGAAACTCAATCCCTATTTTTTCATTTGAAGCAACAAACTCTTTGACTTGTGTTTCTTGTCAATCATTGCCCTCACAACAAATTCTAACAAACTTTTTTTTTTATATTTAGCCACTCTTTTACTTGAATATTCAATTTTTCCTTGTGGGTTCAATATTTGCTTTTAAGGACAAATTATTACTTTTGACAACGCGATACACTTGCCATAAAAAGTCATCAAGTTTTTGGCATCGTTTCCGATGAACAATTTGATTTTTGAGTATTAATTCCATAATATTGTGAATATTCTAGTTTTTTTAATAGTTCTTAATTTTTGTTATTGAGCTTATATTTGTTACTGTTTTTATTTGACTTTATTTATAGAATTGTTTTATTTGTTTTATTACTATTTTTTTTATTTTCTTTTAATTTGCAGGTTTGCTTTTTTGTTTTAATCTCTATTTTGAATTTATTTTCTTTTATTTCTTTCTATTTATTTTCATATTTATTTTGAATTTATTTTTTATTCATTTATTTAACTGGAATTTATTTTTCTGTTATTTTTAAATTTTTAAAAATAAAAGTATTCTGTTACTGCTAGTTAATCCTTGTGTTAACCCTTGAGTTAATTGTCTTATATGATATTGAAAGGTCAAATTCCCAAAGATCAATTATTATTTGAAGCAGAGATTGAAAGGGCAGCCAAAAGAAACAGAAAGACAAAGACAAAATAAAGGCAAGATACTAGAGAGTAGTCATCAACTACTCATTCTTTTCCCACTAATATTTTTTAGGAGGAAAGCAACATGGCAGAAGAGTAAACACCATTTCCTAGGAGGACACTTGGATATTATGCCATGCACCAAGGGCCAAGACACTTTTCTAGTATTGTAATACCTACTACCACTAAGGCCTTGGAGATGAAACCTACTTTCCTTAGTCTCATCAGTACCCACCAATTTACAGCTATGGATCATGAGGATCCATATACACATTTGGCTACATTTAAAGAATTGGTGGGAATAATGGGTTTTCAATCAGGTGATATTGAAAATGTTTATATGCGCTTGTTTCCTTTTTCATTGGCAGGAAAACCTAAAGAATGACTCAAATCATATCCAAATTAGATCCTTACTAGGTGGAAGGATGTAAAGGAAAAGTTTCTACAAGGATTTTTTCCAATCTCTCACTACATCAAAACAAAGTCTGAAATTTCTATGTTCAAACAAGGAGCAGATGAATCTTTTTGTGAGACATGGGAGAGATTCAAAATGATGCTAAGAAAATGCCCAAGTCATGGGTTTGGAGATATTGTTCAACTAAGCATATTCCTTAATAGTCTCAAATCTGACACAAAGATGCTCCTAGATGTTGCAGCTGGCGGCACAACGATTGTTGTTGATGTAAAACAAGCAACAAGGATTATTGATGATTTTTGTAACAACTGATTATCAGACCTAACATGATAGACAAAGTATTCAAAAGAAAGGATTGTTGTCTTGGCTTAAAATAAAATTTTGACGCATCAGATTGAGCAATTAACCGCACAAATGGCTAAATTGCCCCCAACAATTCCATGTTGTTCATTAATCTCAAAGCCAAAGTCAACCAATCAGGTGTGATTTTTGTCGAGGTGATCATCCAAATGGTCATTGTTCTTATCAGAACAATTCACCTGAAGCTGAGGTAAATTACATTGGCAATCAGAGAAGGTAAGGTGGCTTCTCCAACAATTATTCTCAAGGTTGGAAAAGCAATCAAAATCAAAATTTTGGGTGGAAGCAAGAGCATGGCTCATCCAATACGCAAGGACCTTTCCAACAACAACAACCCAATTATTCACCAGTTACTGAAAGACTGAATAAATTTGAAGATACCATGAAAAAAATCATGAAAGCCATTCAGTTAAAAGAATAATATGGCAACAATCAAGAATATAGAAATTCAGGTGGTACAAATTGCCAAACAAATAGTAGAGGGACAAAGTGGCCAATTTTCAGCCAACACCAAGACCAACCTTAAGGAGCATTGCAATAAAATTGTTGCCGAGAGTGATGAAAAAATAAGAGAGAGAGGGATGATAAAATGGTAGGGGTTGAGAAAAGAAAAAATGAGACTAAGAGGAAACGAGATGAGAAAGACAGAGGAGAGAAAAAAGAAAAGGAGTAAAAAAAGTAAAAAAAAAAATAGTGAAGATTAGGAGATAACTGTTATGAGAAAAGATTTTTCATATCCTCGTGTCCCTTTCAAAAAAGAGAAGAAAATATTTTTTTTTCAATAAATTGCTCTCTAAAAATTGTTTTGCGTAACGATCAGAGAAAAAGTCATTATATGAAGGAGTTAGAAGGAAAATGTGTTGTTTTGAAGGAAGAAGTTAAGAGCTGAAAGTTGGATGCAGTCCAATGATACAAAAGGCTTGCCTAAAAAATTCAAGGATCCTGGGAGTTTTAATATTCCTCTGTCTATAGGTGGCTAATTTGTGAATAAGAACTTACTGGATTTAGGGGCAAGCATAAATTTGATGTCATTGATGATGCTAAGAAAAATAGGTGACTTGGAGGTGAAACCCACCAAGATGCAATTATAGTTGGCAGACATAACTGTCAAATACCCTTATGGTGTGTGTTCCGGCCGGTTGACCTGGGTCGTCTTTATGCGTGACTTGTTCTAACGAGCTAGGGCACCTTCGTTTTGCTTCGTCTGTCAGTACCTGAAAAAAGAAGAACAAAGGGGCGCCCTCGCGGCCGTTTGCACTCCGACGATCAAGTCAGCTAGCGAGAAACACCAAAGTAACTAGAAACTGTATAATAATCTCAATGACTGAAAACTGTATGGCTAAAACTGTGTTGCCCTAATTGTCTTGTGCTCTCAGCGGATGCGCCGTCAAGAACAATTAGGGTTTGTGCTCTGTATGTCTATCTGGGAACTAGGTGAAAACTCGTGTAACTGTGAAAAACGTACCTCTCTAGGGCTTATTTGTGCCCTATATATAGGTGAAAACTAGGGTTTACCTCAGCGTTGCCTGCTATTATCTAGGGTTCCTTGGAGAAGGTCCTTGCGCCGCTATCTTTAGGATCTTAGCATATCTGGCCCATGGACTTCCCTTATCTGGAGTGCAATGTATAACCTTATGGCCTCTTGGGCTCTAACTTGAGCGCTGTATTTATCGCGCCATCATACTGTTCGAGTGCCCTAATTAAACACGTGTCATGCATGCAGCCTTCCCTGGATACCTTTAGTGAGCACATGGGCATTACCACGTGCCCTTTTGACTTGATCATTTATTCTGCGCATAGGGACCCACAGTGCCAGCACCCAAATTAGGGTTATCCCCTCGTGTGGGCCCCCTCTCTGTGAAATGCTTACGTCATGCAGGTTGACTCTTCAGGCGATGTCTTACTTAGGCGATGGGCGATGATCCATCTTGGCGGTGACACATCTCGGCGATAACCGCTTATTTATGCTGCAGAACGCCACTTTTACATACGACGACTACGTTGACTTCTTGACTACCTACCTTTCTCTTGTCCACGTCATCACACCCGATGACCTGGTCGGTACACAAGCCCCCCAGTCTTGAGCTGATACCTTGCTTTCAGCGAAAAGACTAAAGCTTGCCCCCTACTGCCCTTGCGGCGTTTTGATGACATGCCACCTTCCGATCGATTGACGTGACATTTCTGTATCGCCGGCGCAACGTACCCTCAAGGTCTCTGACGATGTGACATTCTCTGAGTGAGACAAATGACATTTTAATCCGTACCTATACCTCGCGACACGTGGCCCACTCACGAGGCGCTTGCTTTACCGCTTCAGTCATGAGGCTCGAATCTTGAAAACCCCGCATCTCAACTTATTGTCTCTGCTTCTTTCGTATCTTTCTTGCACTATTCATCTTCTTCCCAAGAACTTCTTGCCCCACGTTCTTTCTTTGCGACCCTTCCCTTTGTTGCGTTACTGAACCCTTGACCCCCAGTTTCCTTACTGCCAGTACACACTAAGATGTCCACCAACCCATCTTCCTCCCGAGTGAGTCACAAGGACCTTTATCCCTGGGCTTCGAGTGAACTCCTCGATGAGTACTCTTGCTTACTTTCTACTAGGGCCCTGAGGGAACACGTGGGGGAAGCGTGCTCCTATGACCATCGTGCCTTCGCAAAGAGGCACGATGATGACATCGTCGTGCTTCCTTGTTCCATGGGGGAGCCGGTGTGCAGGGATGAACGATCCAATAACGGGGTCCCCTTTTTCTATTTTTACCAAGTAGTTTTTAAGTGTGTCGGCGTACGCCTTCCCTTTTCCAGGTTCGAGAGGGAGCTGTTAACGGAGATGAACACCGCTCCAGCCCAACTGTACCCTAACAGTTGGGCCTTCGTGAAGGCCTTTGACATTTTGTTTGGCTTCCTTGGATGTGCGCCTTCTGTGGACATTTTTCTTCACTTCTTTGAGGTGAAGAGGCAGAGAAACAATCTTTGGGTAACTCTTAGCAATGTCCCTGGTAGGATTCTTTTGACTCCTTTTCAGCAAGCCTTCACAGGGTGGAAAGGCAGGTTTTTTAAGGTATGCTGTTCCAGCTTGGTGCCTTCTGCCCTGGACGGCTTTCCTTTGTACTGGACAAAGGACGCCAGAGCCTTGAAATCTAAACCCCTTAAGAAACTGTCTTCAAGGGATCAGGAAGCTTGCAAGATCCTGGCAGGTGTTTGAGGATTTGATGCGGCTGCTTTAATAAGCTTGGAGTATAATGCCGAGCTTCTGGAAAGATATATATGTGTGTGAGGCTTTTCTCATGACTTTCCCACTTCTTGTTATGATTTCGCTTAGAAATACTTTGTTTCCCGTATGTCTCTTACTATACTTTACTCCTCTCTTTCACGTAGGTTCAAAGATAAACGATCATCAGAGGACGCTTCTGACTCGGGCTTTGCGGTTCGGAGACGAGGCCTTTTCGTCGCATTGCTCGAAGCCTGGGGCCACTGATGAGTGATGTGTTCTTGCTTTTTGTGCAGATATTTAGGACGTGTATAGGACTACAATTCCATTTTGCAAATGTTACAAACTTCGTCTGTAACCCTAACATTGGTTCTGCACTTTTCTTTATGCTGAATGCTGTTTAAATTATCTTGCATGCTTGCGTTCTTTGTCATGCCGCGCACGTTACTCCGATATTGCCTTTACGCTCGGCGTGAATTTCTTAGATTTTGTTTGTTTCCCATTCCTTAAACATCCTGTTTCTGGTTGCCTTGTTTATGGCTATGCTCGGCCTTCGCTTTTGTGATGGATGCCTTTCCGTTTGAACTTTCTTATTCGAACCTTCAGCATTATCGCGCCCGAGCTCATTGGGATGGTTGGCGATGTACTGCTCGTAGTGATGTCAGACCGCCTAATCTTTGGTTTGACGACGACTCCGTCGGCGGTCGTGTACATTTTGCAAACCGCCCCTTCGCACTTCCTGATCACGTCCTCGCCCTTGGCGACTCGGGGAGGGTGAGTTTAAACTTCGGCGATCTACGTGGCTCCGCGCACTAATGCGCACGCCGGTTACTGATTTGACACTTCACCAACCTCCTCCCATCAAATGACACGTGGATTCATCGATGGTTGTTATTTCGTGTCGTTTGCGCTTCCCATAACCTTCGAAACTCTAAACTTCTCGCGCCACCCCACTGTTACATTATCTTCCTGCTTCACTTTCAAACTTTCGGTACGCTCTGGTGAACGCTTCATCTCCCCAATCATCATTTCCTCGCTCGCTCCCTCGATCATAAAAAAGGTAAGCCCTTTATCACTTTGTTGGTGCTCACCGCATTTTGATCAACTTGCATCATCCCTTAACTGTTTGACGCATACGTTGTGGGCTGTTTGTTCTCTGTCTCGCTTTTTTCCCTGCGTGTTTAGGTTTTCTTTCCCTTCCTACGACCCCTGTTGTTCATGCTGCTTTCCCTTCCTATTTTTCGAATCGAATCATTCCTTTTAGCGACCCTCCGCTTTCCTTTTCTTACTTTCCTTTCGTCTTTCCTGCAGTTCTCGATGGCTCGTACAGGTGCCACCCCTGCCCCCTCTCGAAACCCTCCTTCAAAATCTCGCAAACAACCTTCGTCAGGAAACCCCTCCACGTCTCGTAACCCACCTAGAGATCCTGGCATCCTTTCAAATCGGGCTTAGAGGCCTGCGCCCTCTCGTCCCAACCAATCGCAATCAACTCCCCCACCAACTAGCACCACTGCCCGCCCCATTCCTGATTGCAAACTGTTGTACTCATGGGCTCCTCCAGCTCTGCTGAACGAGACTTCCTCGATTAACTCTGAGGCCAACATTCTTCGCTTGAGAGATAAGACCCACCTCACATTCCATAAGGAGCATGATGACAAGGTTGTTATTCGTCCTTGTCCTCCCGGGGAACCTGTTTGTACTGATAGCGATGGCAACGATGGCCACCCTTTCGGAAAGCTAGGAGTCTATAGAAGATGGGGGAGCTCGATAGAGACTTGTGCCACTTCTGGAAGGAAGTTGCCTCCACCAATACCACCTTACCTACCTCCTCAATCATCAAGTTCGAATTCTATGAGGATCAGCTAGACTTTTACATAGGTCTGTCCCTCCACTCCACCTGGATTTTTCTTCCTGTGCCAAATCTGTTTTACTTCTTTACCAAGTTTGTTCGCATTACATGTCCTGCGCTTACCCTTGCACTGCTAATTATCTGTATCTGTAATTGTATTGATTTGTGAACATTGATCACTTCGTGCAGACACAATGCTGGGAAAAGATCATATGGCCAGACTGCGTTCTATAGTCAAACGCCACAAACTCGCTGCGGGTTCTCAAACCGTCCCGAATTCTGTAGCGGAAGCCGCTGTTGCCCGAGGCGAGCTTCCTCCCGTGGGCTCATCTTCCCTTATCGCCCCTCCTGTCCCTTCGAGAAAGAAGCTGCCGCCAAAGAGGGCCAAGAGAAGAATCCCATAATGGTGTCGGATGAGGAGGATGACGAGAGCACTGAAGATGGACTTATCTGCAAAAGGAACAGGGCAACCGTCACCGAGCTACCCGCAAACGAGAGTACGGGCCCAGATTATGCGGAAAATCCCCCCAGCGTCTCTACACCCTTTGAGAGTGCTGGGGATACTCTACCATCAAACACCTCAGCTGCTGGGGGTGTTCCGGAGCAAGCTGCGGACATTCAGTGGTCTCCCCAACCTGTAGCGGAGCCAGACGTGTCGCCGCCATGTCCTGATGTTCCCCTGGTTGTCCATACTTATGAAGGCGGCAGCGAGAACCAACCCCCGACTCCTCTTCCAATCCCTGCTCTTCCAGCCCCTGTCGAGGAGGTCTTGAAAGCCCACGCTGCTTACCTTAGAGCTATGACTACCGAGTGCGTAGACAAACGCCTTTACCATATGATGGGCGAGGCTTTAAGGGACTCCTTGAGCCAGTATGAATCCGAAGTCGGTGTTGCGAAGGACCAAGTTCAACAACTTAAGCGTGATCTTACGATGCGGGGATTGGAGTTTTCGCGGTTAGAGAATGCTTTGAAGGAGGAGTTGCAAAGCGAACGCAAAAACAGCGCTGAACTAGGCCAAAAGCTCAACGCCAAACTCTTAGAGGTCACTGAACTCGAGGGCAGACTCGTGCATCAGCAGGAGAAGATAGCGGGCCTTGAGGAGACTCTCAAGGCTAAAGGGGCCTACGCAGACGAGCTCGAGGCCAAGTCGATTGAGAGGGAGGATCTGCTGGGCAACATCAAAGCTGACATGGACCAAAAAGCCAAGGAACTGAGCGAGAAAGATAAGGAGCTGAACGAATCTGCAGCAAAACTTGCCCAGGCGCTTGAGGAGAACGAAAAGCTGAAGAAACAAAGTGAAGAACTCGACCTCAACGCCGCAAACGTTCTGACTTCCGGGTTTGGCGCAGCCTTGGAGCAGTTCGCTTGTGCTTACCCCGACTTGCACCTCTCCCAGTTCTCGATTTGCCATGAAGTGGTAGACGACAAAATTGTACCCTCAGATTAACGTTTTCATTTGTTTTCATTTGACGTTTTCTTTAGAAACATTCTGAAAGACTTACATATTCGACCTCTGTCTATGTGCAACAAATCTGTTTGTAATGACTTCTTTTCTTCGGACCGTGTTAACTTATGCTCATGGTTTGTCTTTTACCTATTGTGCGATCGCCTGATAATTTGGTGGGCTCTCACTCAACCCAATTAACTTAGCGCAGACTGATGTTTAATTTTCTAGTGATCAAATTATTTTAAACAAACGGTTAGTCTATAGCAATAACATTTGACACGAAATTACTTACTGACCAGTAGGCGAGAGTCATTTTTAGTATCTGAAATCTCGCTTGCCCGATCTGCCAAGTGACATGTGCATTTCCAGGTCATCGCCTAAACTGGGCTGGCCTGATTCTGCACTGAGGACTTTCGAACTTGCCTCAATTTGCTTATGCAAAGAGGTCTTGTTATTCTGTTCTTGCCTGAACTCACTCTGAGGTGAGAAGGACTTTATCTGGCCTGAACTCGCTCGACGGCGAGAAGGACTTTATCTGGTGCCTCAACTTGCCCAGGGGCTACCTTTTCCCTGGATGCACTGAGGACTTTTAATCTCATCTTGCCTGAACTCACTCGAGGGTGAGGAGGACTTTCTCTGGTACCGGGGCTAGCTATTCATACTTGAGGAGGGGGCGTCCCGAAGGAATCCCTTAACCCCTGCTCAAGGACTAGGCGCCCGGATTTTAACTCATCTGGTACCGGGGCTAGCTATTCATACTTGAGGAGGGGGCGTCCCGAAGGAATCCCTTAACCCCTGCTCAAGGACTAGGCGCCCGGATTTTAACTCATCTGGTACCGGGGCTAGCTATTCATACTTGAGGAGGGGGCGTCCTGAAGGAATCCCTTAAACCCTGCTCAAGGACTAGGCGCCCGGATTTTAACTCATTTGGTACCGGGGCTAGCTATTCATACTTGAGGAGGGGGCGTCCCGAAGGAATCCCTTAACCCCTGCTCAAGGACTAGGCACCCGGGTTTTAACTGTTATCTGTCATCTTGCTCTGAACTCTCGCCTATACTCGCTCTAGGCGAGTAGGACTTAAAACTTAACTTTTACCTTCGATCGCCAACTGGCGATGAGAGTTCACAACTTAACTTGTGCCTCCAATCGCTAAGCAGCGATGAGGACTTATACCTTATCTTTCACCTTCGATCGCCAACTGGCGATGAGGGTTTATAACTTTATACTGGTGTCTCTGATCGCCCAGCGGCGATGAGGACTTTAAAAAACTTTATACTGAATGCATGCGATATGAATCTGCCCTAAATTACACAAGGGCGACTAAGTCTTTTGTTTAAAAATTTAAAATCATAATCATGCAAACTTAATAACTGGGAAAACTTGATAGACTCGAACTTTTCTTTATTGGGTGGCCTCATTAAAAAACCATTCTCAGGGAAAAAGAGCGCCACCTTGAAAAACTGTTTTCACTTAACTGTTCGAGTTAACTGCTACTTACAATGCTTCAACTGTATTGAAACTTGAGATGGGTAGCGTTCCAAGTGCGAGGAATCGCCCCTCCCTCTAGTGTTTCCAAACGGTAGGCGGCGTTCCCGAGTGCTTCAGTTATTCTAAACGGTCCCGTCCATTTGGGTGACAATTTATTCTGCATCTCGTACAGGTGGGCCTTCCTCATTACCAGGTCGCCATCTCTGAACTGCCTTGGCCTTGTCCTAGAATTGTACTTGCGCTCGACTCTTCTCTTTATTGCTTCAGCCTTTACCCTTGCCTCCTCCCTAACCTCATCCAACAAATCTAAGTTCATCCTTCTTTCTGCATTCGAGTCTTCTGCCACGAAGTTCTGGAATCTCGGCGAGCTTTCCTGGATTTCAATTGGGATCATCGCATCGCACCCGTACACCAAGCTAAACGGGGTTTCGTGGGTTCCTGACTGTTCAGTGATGTGGTATGCCCATATTATACGAGGAACTTCCTCAGCCCAAGATCCTTTGGCCTTCTCCTATCTCCTCTTCAAACCTCTTAGTAAAACCCGATTAGCCGACTCCACCTGCCCATTCGTCTGTGGATGCTCCACAGAAGCGAACACCTGTTGAGTTCCAACGTCCTCGCACAGCTTCTTCAGCAGGTGACTTGCGAACTGAGTCCCGTTATCTAATACCAAACGCTTGGGCACACCGAAACGACACACAATATTTTTCCATACGAAATTCTGAATTTTGTGCGCTGTGATCTGGGCTACTGGTTCTGCTTCAACCCACTTCGTGAAGTATTCGACTGCCATGACCAAATACTTCATCTGCCTAATCGCCAATTGGAAGGGTCCCAGGATATCGATTCCCCATGTGTGGAAAGGCCAAGAACTGTAGATTGATTTTAACTCTTCCGAAGGTGCCTTGTGCCAATCGGCCTGCTCCTGGCACTGCTTGCAACGTTGGGCATATCTCTTGCAGTCTTCCCTCATTGTCGGCCAATAATAACCTCCACGGATGGTTCTTGTTGCCAAGGCTCGACCTCCAATGTGACTCCCGCAAATCCCTTCATGGAGCTCGGCCATAATTCTCGTGCACCTCTCTCCATGCACACATACTAAGAGGGGGTGTGTGAACCCAAACCTGTACAACTCACCATCGATGAGGGTGAACTTGCTGGAGTTCTTTTTTACCTTCCTAGCTTCTGTCGGGTCCATTGGGAGTACGCCATCTGCCATGTAGCGCTGGTATGGCGTTATCCATGTGTCCAGCTCGTGGACGGCGCAAACTTGTGTCATCTTTATCTCTCCCACTGGAAACGCTCTAATCCTTGGCGTCCTCAAGGTCTCCTGGGATAGAGACTTATGACCCCTTGCCATCCCTTCCTTTGACTTGCAGATTTGGAGAACTTGGTGGTCCGCCACGAACGCTCGAGGTATCTTCAGGGTTTCTTGTATGACGGTCCTCTGCCTGCCCCCCTTGCCCGAACTGGCGAGCTTTGCTAGCAAGTCAGCTCGGGCGTTCTGCTCCCTTGGCACATGCACTACTTCGAACGAAGCAAAAGACTTCCTCAACTCCTGCACATAGTCCAGATAAGCTGCCATCTGCAGATCTTTAGCCTGAAACTCGCCAGTTACTTGGCCTGTGAATAGCAATGAATCGCTCTTGGCCAACAGCACCCTTGCTCCCATCTCCTTTGCCAACAAAACACCAGCGATCAGAGCCTCGTATTCCGCTTGGTTGTTGCTGGCTTTAAAGGTGAACTTTAGGGACTGTTCTATCAACACGCCGTTGGGTCCTTCCAGAATTATCCCGGCCCCACTGCCTAACTGGTTAGAGGATCCATCCACTGAGAGCACCCAACGAAAACCATCTCCGGCGCCTTGCACTGTCTCGGAAGATAGTTCGACCACGAAGTCAGCGAAGATTTGTCCCTTGATCGATCCCCGGGGCTCATACTTGATGTCGAACTCCGACAACTCTACTGCCCATTTTACCATTCTTCCAGCCACATCTGGTTTCTTTAGAACCTTCTGGATGGGTAAGTCGGTCATCACCAACACTGTAAAACTCTGGAAGTAATGGCGCAACCTCCTCGCCGAAAACACTACTGCCAGTGCTGCTTTCTCCAAAGCCTGATATCTCACTTCTGGGCCCTGTAACACCTTGCTGACAAAATAAACAAGTTTTTGAATTTGATCTTGGTCCAGGACGAGCACCGCACTCAGCGCCTTCTCGGTTACGGCGAAGTATAACCTGAGGGGCACTCCCAATTGTGGTTTACACAGGACCGGCGGGCTTGCCAAGTACTCTTTGAGTTTTACGAAAGCCTCTTCACACTCCTTCGTCCAGACAAACCTATTGTTCCTTTTCAAGCACTGGAAATATGGGTGACCCCTCTCTCCACTGGCAGACACAAATCGCGACAGGGCGGCCATCTGACCCGTGAGCTGCTGCACGTCCTTCACCGTAGCGGGGCTCCTCATTGCCAAAATGGCCACACACTTGTCAGGGTTTGCTTCGATCCCTCTCTCGGTCAAGAGGAAACCTAAGAACTTTCCCGCTTCCACGCCGAAAATGCATTTCTCAGGGTTCAGCTTTAGTTTGTATTTGGCTATCGTAACGAACAGCTCCTCTAAATCGGCTATATGCTGGTTTTTTTCCAGGGATGTTACGACCATATCGTCAACGTAAGCTTGCACGTTCCTCCCAAGCATAGGTGCAAGCACTTTATCCATCAATCTCTGGTACGTGGCTCCCGCGTTCTTCAGCCCAAAAGGCATCACCTTGTAGCAATAGCACGACTTCTCTGTCATGAAGGCAGTTTTTTCCTCGTCCATGGGGTGCATCTTAATTTGGTTGTACCCCGAGAACGCGTCTAAGAAACTCAACAACTTGCACCCTGCTGCGCTGTCCACTAAGGCGTCTATACTTGGCAAAGGATAGGAATCCTTCGGACAGGCTTTGTTTAGATCTGTGAAGTCGACACACATTCGCCATTTCCCATTGCTCTTCTTTACCAATACAACATTGGCGAGCCATTCCGGATACTGTATCTCCTTGATGTGGCCTGCCTCGAGGAGTTTTTGCGTTTCATCTCTGATCGCCTGTCTCCTTTCTTCATTGAATTTTCTTCTTCTTTGTCGGACTGGTCTGACTTGAGGGTTCATTGCTAGACGATGACATAAAAAATCGGGGTCGATTCCTGGCATATCCGAGGCAGACCACGCGAACGCGTCCAGATGCCTGCCTATCACCTTGGCGATCTGTTCCTGTGTCCCGTCGTCTAAATTTTTCCCCAACTTGAAAGTTTTACCGCCAATCTCCAACTGGGTGAGTCCTCCTCTCGCTAGCGAGCAATGCTCTCACAATGCTTGACTCCCTAGCGGCCTCCGGGCAGCTTTCCTCTTCCTCTACTCCAGCGTTGTTCTCAGGCTTCAACTCGACATCTCCCATGGTTACGTCGCCCTTGGTGGCTGCTTCCAATGTCACGTCCATACCCACGTCGCCTTCGGCGGTTCCCCCTGTCGCCGCATCCATGGCCCGTCGGCTTTCTTGCGCATCCTTCGCACCAAGAGGCGGTGTTGTAGTCACATGGCACACCGATCGCCTGTTCTTGAGCTTGTTTTCATAACATCTCTTTGCCTCCTCTTGGTCAGATCGGATGGTGACGATTACCCCTTCCATTGAAGGTAATTTGACCTTCATGTACCTCGTGGAGGGTACAGCTCCTATCCTATTGAGTGTTGGCCTTCCCAATAGGATATTATATGCTGAAGGGGCGTTCACAACAAGGTATTTGATTTTCTCCGTGCGCGAGGCGGTCCCATCTGTGAACGTTGTTCTTAACTCAATGTATCCCCTGACTTCGACTTGATCACCCGCAAAACCGTATAAGCAGCCCCCATATGGCCTCAACTGATCTGTGGATAGTTGTAGCCTTTCGAAGGTCGGCCAGAACATCACGTCTGCCGAGCTCCCTTGATCGACTAAGACCCGATGAACCGTTCTTCCTGCCGTGACGAGCGAGATCACAATGGGATCGTTGTCATGCGGCACAACATCCCTGAGGTCTTCCTTAGTGAACGTGATGTCCACATCGGGCGAATGGTCCTCGAAAACTTCCACTGACATTACGGACCTCGCATACCTCTTACGCTGCGACGTCGTACACCCGCCACCCGAGAACCCACCAGCTATGGTGTGGATTTCACCGAGGACGGGCGCCTCATGCTGCTGCCCTTCACTGCCGCCTGGTTGCGAGCCTGGTGGTCGTCCCGCCTGTTTCTCCATCAAGTAATCCTTCAGGAAACCATTCTTCACGAGCTCATCCAACTGATAGCCAAGCGCCAGACAGTTGTTGATATGGTGCCCGAATGCCTCGTGGAATTCGCACCATGACTACTTGCGAGACCCTAACACCTTGTCAGCTTTAATCGGTGGCCTCAACCTGTCGGCTATGCTGGGTATCGCGATCAGATCTTTGAGTTCCATCACGAAGTTGTGCCTTGGCGGCTTGCTTGCTTCTCTCCCTTGCTCTACTCGACTCTTAGGTTGAGTCCTTCGTGGCTCGTAAGCGCGTTTCCTGTCAAAGTGTTTCCTTTCTGTGACGGCTTGGTGAACTCGAACAGGCTGCGTGCGTATCTGTGCCTTGGGGCGCGCTGGCACAGTGGTTGTACATTTCTCGTACGTTTCACCTTTCGAGGCAATATGTTCTACCGCTTGTCGCCTTATCTCAGCGAAGGTTTTGGGGCGACTGCGGTTAAGCGTTTTACTGAAAGATCCGGGATGCACTCCCTTCTTGAATGCGTACACAATCATGGGTTCCTCCTTGGTACCTACTTTCACCACCTGTTCCCCAAAGTGGCTTATGTATTCCTTTAGGGTTTCACCTTGGAACTGCTTGACGTCGAAAAGATCGTACGAGACTGGGGCGGGAGTTCTGTTGGCTAGGTACTGTTCTCTAAATAGTTGTGAAAGTTGGGCGAAGGACGTGACGTGGCCCTCTGGGAGGCTGATGAACCAGTCCATGGCCATCCCTGTCAGGGTGCTCATGAAAAGCTTGCACCTAACAGCGTCTGAGCCACCTACCAGCAACATCTGTGTATGGAACGCCGTGAGGTGTGCTTCGGGATCCTCCATTCCCGTGAAGGTCGCTTTCGATCCTGTGAACGTATTGGGAATTGCCGTCTCCAAGATTTCTTGTGAAAATGGTGTTGTGAATTCCCTGGGTGGGGATGCAGCCTCCGGTTCGTCTCTGCCACGCCATCTATGGCGTAACTCCTAGTTGGTGCGGTGGAGTTCCTCACTTCTTGCTTGAGAAGCTGTAAGGTCCGCCTGCATGCGTTCCTGTTCTACTTTCGAGGCCGCCACTGCGTCTTGCAGCCCGTGCACCATGCCCATGAGCTGTTGTAGGGTCATCTCTTCACTCCTAGCGCGTGTTGGTCGGGTGGTCATGGCTCTCTCGGGATCCTCTCGATTTATCTAAGTGTTGGAATCTGGAACTGAAAGCTTGTGTGGTGGAACCGATGTTTATATCGGCCCCACGGTGGGCGCCAGATGTTCCGGCCGGTTGACCTGGGTCGTCTTTATGCGTGACTTGTTCTAACGAGCTAGGGCACCTTCGTTTTGCTTCGTCTGTCAGTACTTGAAAAAAGAAGAACAAAGGGGCGCCCTCGCGGCCGTTTGCACTCCGACGATCAAGTCAGCTAGCGAGAAACACCAAAGTAACTAGAAACTGTATAATAATCTCAATGACTGAAAACTGTATGGCTAAAACTGTGTTGCCCTAATTGTCTTGTGCTCTCAGCGGATGCGCCGTCAAGAACAATTAGGGTTTGTGCTCTGTATGTCTATCTGGGAACTAGGTGAAAACTCGTGTAACTGTGAAAAACGTACCTCTCTAGAGCTTATTTGTGCCCTATATATAGGTGAAAACTAGGGTTTACCTCTGCGTTGCCTGCTATTATCTAGGGTTCCTTGGAGAAGGTCCTTGCGCCGCTATCTTTAGGATCTTAGCGTATCTGGCCCATGGACTTCCCTTATCTGGAGTGCAATGTATAACCTTATGGCCTCTTGGGCTTTAACTTGAGCGTTGTATTTATCGCGCCATCATACTGTTCGAGTGCCCTAATTAAACACGTGTCATGCATGCAGCCTTCCCTGGATACCTTTAGTGAGCACGTGGGCATTACCACGTGCCCTTTTGACTTGATCATTTATTCTGCGCATAGGGACCCACAGTGCCGCCACCCAAATTAGGGTTATCCCCTCGTGTGGGCCCCTTCTCTGTGAAATGCTTACGTCATGCAGGTTGACTCTTCAGGCGATGTCTTACTCAGGCGATGTCTTACTTAGGCGATGGGCGATGATCCATCTTGGCGGTGACACATCTCAAGTGAGAAAGTATGAAAAACGGTGATACCTCTGAAGCCATCTCGCTCAAGCGAGATTCCACTTACAACGTTTTTAAAAACGCGAGTGTGGGTTTAAAGGCTCCATTTTTTTCAAAACCTTCGGTGAGAAACCCTAGTTTTCTGCATTGTGCTAGCCCATAATTGCTCTCTTTATTATTTGTACCTCTTCAAAGCTCAAATCTTTGTTCACATTATGCTAGGTAAGTACTCGTATATATCTTTTTGCCCTAATTTCTTTTCTAACCCATGGATTTATGCTATAGATGTCAAAATTTGGGGGTTTTTTAGTTTTAGGGTTTGAAAAGATATTTTGTGGATAAAGTGATTCAATTGATTGCATGGAAATTGATTGGCATGTTTGTTAGCTTGTTCTTTAGGCATGAATGGTTAGTCAAAACCAAATCACTCTTTTACATTAAAAATTTAGCATGCATGGAAAGTGTTTGACAAAAGGGTTATGTGAGCACTACATGAGATTAGTTGGGTTAGCTTTACATTCTGCTAAATGCCAATAATGTATGAAAAGTTGGTGTGCCTAATTTGAATTTTGCAACTATGGGTCGAACAAAGAATACATAAGCTCAAATAGCTAAAGGGAAGAGAGTAAGGATGGAATCCCCAAAACCACCAGTACGGAACAAATTTGGGAGTAAGGAAAAACATAAGAGATATAAAGAAATAAAGCATTGGGCCTTCATTCCAGAAAGAAGAGTGCAGCTGCTACCAGAACAATATGACCCATTTCTAGACGGTCTACAAAGACAAAATTGGATGAGGCTAGCAGAGCCTCTTAACATGTATGATCCTGAGGTAGTTTATGAATTTTATGCAAATTCCTGGGCAGGAGAAGAAGGGACCCAAGTCTTGCGATCATAAGTACGAGAGAGATGGATGCCTTTTGACAAGGACTCCATCAATATCTTTTTTAGTGATCCTTTGCAGTTAAGAGGTGATGAGGATTGTACCTATCACCGACTAAAAGCTCAATTATGTGGATTTAATGATGATATAGTGGCTAGGGAAATTTGTCTAGCCAATCAAACTTATCAACTAAGCTTAGCTGCCAAACCATGGAGAATACTAAGGAAGCGCATGAAGACTTTATCTCAAGCTTGGATGGTCTTCATGCTGGCCAATATGGTACCTAATGGCCATGTGTCTGATTTGAATATTCCCAGGTATCATCTTCTCTATTGCCTTTTGAAAGATAATCATTTTGTTGATGTTACCAAAATTATTTGTTATGAGATTTATAAATTTGCTAGATTCAAAATTGGCCAAAACAATCAGAAGGCAAAGGGTACTTTGGGTTTTCCTGCTCTTATTACTGCTCTGTGTAGCCCATGGTGTGGAGGTTAACCCATCTGTAAAAATTAGACCTCTAATTGATTTGAAATTTATTATCAATAACTATATTGTTGCAGAAGAATGGGCACCACAAGCTGGTGATGTTCCTATATATGATTCACCCACCATCAACCAGAATCTTCTGGAACATTCAAGGAAGATAGGATACTGAAACAAATGCAGCAAATGCAATTAGAACAGAGAGCCACATGGGACCACATCCAAATGCAGGAAAGGCAAATCATAGAGGGATAATGAGACTCCAACAAGATATATATCAAAATTTTCCTCAAGGGAAAACCAATCCTACATGCCTCCCGATCTATTTTCCACTTATGTTTCTTGGCCTAGGGACATGTTCTATTATTTAGAGGGACAAATCCAGCAAATGAAGCATGACCATCTACAACTGTAGATGATGATTTCAACACAGATTTAGATGACTTCTTAGGAAGAGAGGACTAATATGGTTTATTTTTCTAATTTTATTTCTTTTCAATTCTTTATTTTATTTTCTGTTTTATTTGCTTAGTTTGTTAGTTTTATGTCTTGCACTATTTTCTTGAATTATTCTCAATTTTAATTTAATTTGTTTTTAGTTTTATTTTTCTCAAATAAAAAAGAAATAGAGTGATATATGAAAATTTAACAGGATGATTTAATAGGACAAAGATTGACAAAAAAAAAACGAATGAGACCAATTAAACCAAGTGAGTGTGTGAACCTTAAATAGTTGAGAGTTTTGTTGATAAATTGACAGTTGTGGTTGCTTAATTTTTATATTTTTTTTACATCATAAAAGATGATAAAGATGATTGAGACATTTGTGTTAATTAGGAACCCAGAGCCAAATAGCTAACCTTTATCTTATTATAATTCATTTTTATTTTTCCCTTTTGAGCTAATAATTTTTGTTATTATTGCACTTTAAACCTTTAATATTATATTTTCCTACCCTTTGGCATGTTTAAGGAAGCAGAACATAGATGCAATATACATAAAAAAGGAATCGTTGGTTCTAAATTGTGAAAGCTTAAAAAGTTGAAAATAGGAAGAATCTATTCCTATTGATGAAAAAAAAAAGAGAAAGAGAAAAAAATCATGTTGAAAATCATGAATAAGTGATAAAAGAAAATGAAGAAAAATGTGAAGTCAAAAGAAAATGGTGATTAGATAACACATATGTGCTATAATTGGATTGTAGGTATGTTTTTTTTCTTTAAAATGTGCATTTTGTTATCTTAAAAACCAATACTTTTTGGAAGCCCAACCTCATTATAACCCTGGAAATCAAGATTCATGTTTCTAATATGTTTGTGATACGAAGATGAAATGAAAAGGAACTGTGATTTGTTATGATTCAGTGAAAATAGAGAGAAACACTTACCTGTGAGCATATGAGAAGAAATTCCTTAATGAATTGTCATTTATTTGTTTTGATTTGATCTTGGAAGTTGATTGTATCTATATTTTTCTATACTTGAATTTGGAAGCATCATAAGTTTCTAATTTAATTTGTTGTTTAAGAATTGAGTTGTTTTAATATTTAAATTCAAATATATTCATTTACTTTGCCGATTTATTCCTAAATTTGTGTTAATTTCAGGATTATAGAAAATAATGGAGATAACTAGACATAAGGGGAATATACAAAACTAAAAAGGGAAGGTAAGATTACATCAACCCTCACCAAAGTTTTCCAAACGCTCAAAAGAGTCATCTCACCACTAAGGGAGCTCGCTCAAGTGAGCCATATCTCGCTTGAGTGAGATAGCGCCAGAGACAGTGGTTGGTTCGACGTTTTACTCGCTCAAGAGAGTAAATCTCACTTGAGCAAGAGTCCACTTAAGCCCGTGAAAATTAGGTGGTTAAATAGGGGGCTTGAGGCACAACCTTAGTGTGCAAGATTGAGGGGAAAACACCATTGAGTGACTTATAACCCAATTGGGAGAATAGAAGGTGTGAGAAACATTAGAGGAGGTAGTCATCAAGGAGAAACATCCTGGATCTTCTTTTCTTGTTATCCCTACTTGTAACAGTCATCATGGATGGCTACTTCTACCCTTTGGGATTGAGAATAATCTGTTGAAACTCTTATGTATTGAGGTGATATCTAAACATGATATTCTGTTCTTGATTGATTATTGATATTGTTTTGCTTCTAAATGCTTGATTTACATAATCTAGAATCTTAAATTTCACTGGAAAGTACTTCTAAGGTTTTGGCCTAAACGATAATACTTAACATATTTGAATGTTAGGAATAGATTTGAAATGTTAATTGCTATCAACGTTTGATCTTAAGAATAAGTTGTGTTTATAAATATGCGAAGAATAGATATTTAGGAAACATCTTAATTTTATATGCGAGGAATCGATATAAATGATTTTTATACTAGCATCAACATCAATCAAAGGACACAATATTGTCATGCAAATCAAAATACTAAAGAGTGAGAAAGATGAAACTCAATCCCTATTTTTCCATTTGAAGCAACAAACTCTTTGACTTGTATTTCTTATCAATCATTGCCCTCACAAAAAATTCCAACAAACTTTTATTATTTTATTTTATATTTAGCGAATCTTTTACTTGAATATTCAACTGTTCCTTGTGGGTTCAATATTCGTCCTTAGGGACAAATTATTACTTCTGACAACGTAGTGCACTTACTGTAAAAGTCATCATGCACCTACTTCAATTGATGATCATGCAAAATTATCTTCTACTGGAAGTGTTCCTTTCACAATGTTCAAGCCTATAGAAGATTGATTGGTTGACTTATGTATCTCACTAATACCCGACCTGACATAACCTTTTATGTGCAACAGCTTTCTCAATTTCTTGATAAGCCTACAATTGCTCACTATAATGCAACAATTAGAATTCTTAGCCCGAGTCTTGGTTTATTTTTCTTTTCCAACAATTCTGCTCATTTAAAAGCCTTTTGTGATAGTGATTGGGGCACCTGTAGTGATTCAAGACAAACAGTGATTGGTTTTAGCATGTATCTTAGGAATTCCCTCATATCCTGGAAATAAAAAAGTAATGAACAATATCAAAGAGTTCTTGTGAAGCATAATATAGGGCAATGACCATTGTTACATGTGAAATTCAATGGCTAACTTATTTTCTTCAAGATTTCAAAGTTCCTTTTTATCAACCATCTCTTTTATACTGTGACATTAACTCAACAAGATACATTGCAACAAATGCAGCGTTTCATGAGCGTATGAAACACATAGAAAGTGTTTCATGAACGTAAGAAACACATAGAAATAGATTGTCACATTGTTAGGAAAAAATTGAAGAAGGGTCTCATACATTTACTTCCCATTTCTACCACATAGCAACTGACTGACATTTATACCAAAGCCTTAAGTCTTCAATCTTTCAAGAGTATTTGTTCCAAGTTAGGTCTCATCAATATTTGCTCCCCAACTTGCGGGGGCTATCAAAGGATATAGATACAAGGCTTTTATAAGGAAGCTAATACTAATTGTCTTTTTTAATTCTTAGTTGTTTCTCTTTGTACATATGTCTAGCCTTTATTTTGTCTTTTCTTATTCTAGCCTTTATTGACTATTTATTTTACATTATGTCTCTTTAGCTAGACTTAGAATGAGTGTACTGCTCGTATATATTGAGACTCTTTGCTTTGATTTAAGTAAAAAAAATAAAATAGAAGAAATATTATTTCTCATATCTTTTGCATTCCTTTTTTTTCTTTTGATTATCTCTGTTTTATTCTATGATGACCTGTAACTCTTTTAGAAGGTAAACTATGACAAAATGGTGAGCAAATGATCATAAGTTTTTGTTAAAGGAAACACACAATATTTCTTTAATAAAAAATATTAATCAACAAATCATGATGATGCTAGCTTATAATCCAGTTTGGAGGAATGTGATAGGCTAGCCAACACAATTTTAATCAATTTCTTTAATTGCCAATGCAAACCGGGACTATAACCGATAGAATCAGAAATTTTACTAGACGATGATTTCTTTTTTTAGAATCCTCATAATGTACACACTTACTTTAATAATTACTGTAATATATTTTTTTCATTTTTCTAATTAACCATGTTAAATTTCATAACCACTTTCATATCAAAATCTTGACCACTTAGTAAAAAAAATTTATTCATAGATAGAAGGAATTTTCTCATAATAAAAAATAGATGTCATATCCTATTTTATATGTAGTATAAATTTTATCAGTAATTAATGTGAGATTAATATAAAGATTAATATTTTATCAGTAATTAATTTTATCAGTATTTGTAGATATTTATATATAAGTTCATCAATGTCACGTATTTAATATTATTTATTATACTTAATTATTTTAGTGACTTAAGTCTAAAAGAATCTTTTACAGAATTATTAGGCTCAAATCACTATATTTTAGTTATTGTCTGAAGTTTTTAAACATCATTATGATTTTATTCTTAAAAATATTTAAAAAAAAGTTATATTTAAATTATGATTAACCTCGACTTCAAACGATCTATTATTCGTACCAGAATAATAAGATTAATTAAAGATTAAATTAAAATTAAATAAGGTGTATGGAAAATTAATGATATTAAGATCAACTAAATAATTTTAAAAAATACACCGAAGATTGTTTTTTTCAAACTATAGATTTTGCAAACAAATTTTAAAACCCGAGGAAAAAGAAAAAAAAGAAAGAAAAGAAAACGAGCCTAAACTCCTTATAATACGATCCAAACAAGGCGTAACTTTGTGTGAACGCTCTTTAAACGTGATTATTTCATTACATAGATGGTAGATGCAAGGCACACAATTCATAACAGGCGAAGGAGAGAACAGTGTGTTTAGGCGCAGACATGTATCATCCAACCAGAGGAGGCGTTCGTGGCGGTCGAGATCGTAAGTTTCCGCTCTTCTTTTGTCCCGCCACGTTCAATTTCTCGTTATTTTCCATCTGTCTTTTGGGTATCGAATTGTTTTGGAATTATTTCAAATTGAAATTTCAGGACTTCGTTCTTGTATTTGGTATGTTGAACGGTTTCTACAAATTAGGGTTTTGTTTTTTTTATTTTTTTATTTTTATGTTTTCATGAGTTGATCGATCATCTTGAACCCTAGAACTCTGATGTTTACAAAATTCATTCTCAAGAATAAAATCTGTGTTTATTGTTTTAACTGTTTATGAATATGATTTTGATGTTTGTTTGTGTTTTACTTTTGATGGCCAGAGTTCACTTGGGACGATGTGAAAGTTGATAAGCATAGGGAGAACTATCTTGGTCACAGTATCAAGGCTCCTGTTGGAAGATGGCAGAAAGGTAAAATTGATTGCTAATTTCAACTCAGCATTCGCTTTCTTCATTGAAAATGTTGTATGTTATTTTTATACTTTTGCATGTTGCATGGAGACAAAAAATTAGTTAGTTACATTTGCAGACATTGGATCATGATACCTGGGGGATATGGGTGCCCTCGACTTGTTGTTCTGATTCTTTGAGGGATCCATAACATGCCTATAATTGGTATTCATAGTTTTATCTTTTGAATTGACTAATGGAATTAAACTCTGTGCTGAACTAAACCCGAGTTGATATTTCCATTTAAAGAATTCAGATTATGTTAATTTTTAGTTGGATACTTTTAGACTTCAGTCCACAGTATTATTTAAAGGCTATTGTTTCACCTTCTCTATGATATATTTACAAGCTGAAAACCTTCCACATTGTGTATGTATTTTCTGTTTTTCTGTTTAACATGGAAAGAATAAAAGAAGAGATATTCCTACCAAAAGCACCAAAGTTCCCTTATTATGTCTTTTTCAACATGGTTATTCAAACAGATTTTTGTTTATAGTCTTCATCAGAGGTTCCAAACTTATGTTTGCCTTATTCTCTGTTTGAGTCAATCAAATTGGTCAGTCTTTGGTTTACAGAATCTACTGAAGTGACTTATTTTTTCCATAGAGAACAATTTGTCTTCTATGTAGAACAAATTTGGCCAAATTACTCTAACATAAGCTTCTCCTGAGTGCTGCCCTACCTCCTCTTCTTAGAACTGCTATTTAACTCATTTTGGTACTGTAGCTTAGGTTGTTTCATAATATTTCAAGTAATGTGGAATGGAAGTATATGAGCGTAGCATATGCCATGTTGTTGTTGCTGACATTTCTTTCATTATATTTAGAAATGAACTCTTATCCATCCAATTTTATTTATAAAGATCTATTCGATTTACTTGAATTGACTTATAAGAAGCTGGGAAGTCTGAAGAAAGATAAATAGACAGACACGTAAAAGAAAAAACTATTCCTCTGGTTCTTGTTTCTAAGATGCTTTAAAAAGGCTAGAGACACATGCATATAAGCATTCACTTTGGTTCTTTTCATCTTTGTTTCTTATAACTTTTCTGATTTTCTTCTCACTTTGTATTACGTGGAAGAAGTAGTAGTAAGTAGGAATCCATTAACTGTTTGCTGGATGCCTTTCTTTTTGTATGGACGGCGTATTGCCAATGAAAACTAATTACACTTTAGCTTTGCCAATGTTTAAAGAAATGCCTATGTTAGGATGCTTTGAGCACACGAGTTTTAGCTACTCTATTGTAAGATTCACTTTGTTACCTACCATGATTATGGTTCCATCTCACTGCTTTGAACCTGTACTGAGGACAGAACCTCTTTTTATTGTATCTATTATATAGATTTCTCTTCGATCAGTGTAGTTCATTGGTCTAATTTTCTAGCAATGCGCAATTTGTTATTATCTTAGTAAAAGAGCATCATTGAATCTTCTCCTTTGATTCAACAGGGAAAGATCTTTACTGGTATACCAGGGATAAAAAGTCCCAAAATGCAGAAATGGAAGCTGCAAGGGAAGAGATAAAAAGAATTAAGGAAGAAGAGGAGCAGGCAATGAGGGAAGCACTTGGCTTAGCTCCCAAGCGTGCTAATCGTTCTCAAGGTAACCGTCTAGATAAACATGAGTTTTCAGAACTCGTAAAGCGAGGGTCTACGGCAGAGGACTTAGGTGCAGGTCATGCTGAAGCGGCAAGGGTCCAAGGTCTTGGTTTTTCAAGGTAAAGTGACATAGAAAGTAAAACACTTTTAAAGAGATAAAATATGTGATTTTCTTCATAATTAATTTAATTTTTTCTATTTTTTGTTTCAGTTGTTTCTGATGTTTTAGCTCATTATTTGAAATATAATATAAAACCATTTATGTGTCTTTACCTAACTGTTGAGTTTTTGAGACAATTGGTTCATGACAAAAATGTTAAAACAGTCCACATTGGCTAGAAATATGGACAAAATACTTCTTCAAAGACTATGTCAATCCTCATGCTTTTTACCTTTTGGAGTGAATTAGATTCCAATTCATTTGTAATATGGTATCTGAGCTTATCCAATCTTAATGTTAGGGCACTTGTAGACTTTTAGTCTTACAAAATTCATGCACCAAATCTCCTGTCCTTGGTGTAAGGGGTGTGTGAGATGTCCGATATGGGCTAAGAATATTGTCAAATACCCCTTATAAAGACTTGGAAATCCTCATAGTTGGATTTGTACTGCATGTCATAAAAATGATTGGATTAAGAATAACTTGCTGGATTTGCTTGTGGTCACATCACATGGACAATAAGATTATTATACTTGTATTATTATGTATGGTGTATCGTATTTCTCATGGTGACTTCTCAATTTTTCTGAAGATCAAACTCAGATCTTAAGCATCTGAATATTAATGCCCAATTTAGTTTTGATATGTCAGAGTTTAGATATGTTGAAGCATCAGATGGTCCAAAAAATAGTCTAGTTAGTTGGTTTTATAAGAAAATAAGCTGCCACCCCTTGTGTA
The DNA here is from genome assembly GCF_000499845.2 of Phaseolus vulgaris. Lineage (NCBI taxonomy): Eukaryota > Viridiplantae > Streptophyta > Magnoliopsida > Fabales > Fabaceae > Phaseolus > Phaseolus vulgaris. Next base: position 16,100,943 of record NC_023758.2, on the reverse strand, counting down.
AATTTTTGATGTATCAGTTCATATGTGTTGAAGCATCAGATGTTCCAAAAAATAGTAAAGTCCTTCTTGTAATTAATGGGTTTTTATCACAAAATGGGTAATCACTCCTTTGTTTATGATTTCGTAGAACAGGATTGTTATCTTATTTAGCGTATGGTCAAAAACTGATAACCTAATAGCATTTGGAAGAGCTGCATGGAACGTAGTGAATTTGTCTTTGGGATCTTTCTTTTTCTTTTTGTCATTCTTTGTATTTTGCCCAACCGTGAGGTGCAGTGGTAAGATTGGAAAATGGCTGGTGGAGAATTGCTATATTGTGAAATTACCTAGGACCTTAGGTAGTGAAAATTTTCCAGCTACAAATGCATTTTCTTTCTTTGACTTTGCTGGTCTAACACTGAATGTGAGATTTACTCAACATGGATTGCTGTTGTGTATGAAATATACAATGGTCAATAATCTACTACGGCTTACCAATCCACTATCCTAGTTTGTTATAGTTGTCATCATTATCAGTTGCAATTGGCTATAATGTTAGATTGGTTGTACTTGTGTAGTTTGTCACGCTTTCGTCTTTGAAAATTGATCTTTTAAAATATTTAACAGATTTATTCTCTTGAAAAAATACTCCACCGGGTGAGTTTGTTTACCTACTAAATGAAACTATTATACCACCAATCATGTTTATTCTCAAGGAATTCCCTACCAATATTCTGATACATTTCCTATCGTCTGTAGAGAACCACGCCCTTGGGAAGAACCCGGTTCTTCAAAGCTTTCAGTGGATGATGCACCAGCTGAGGTGGAAAGTGTATCTATACCAAATCAACCTGCAACGAAGACTGAAGATGCTTCAGAAGATGAAAGTAGAAGAAAGAGAGGACGAGAGGAGAGGAAGCAGGAGAAACATGAAAAGCGTGAGAAGAAGCATTCTCGGGAGGATAGGAAGCAAGAGAAACGTGAGAAACATGAGAAGCGGCGTTCTCGTGATTCAGATGACAGGAAGAGGCACAAAAAAGATAAGGAGAGGAGGAGACACGATTCAGATTGAATTTATTCTGGGGGTGTTTTGTCATCATCATCTATGTATGTGAATTACCATGTTTACTTTTAGTTCCATGACTCGGTATGGATGGTGTGTCTTGGTAATTAACAGTCCTGAAGGCCTGCATGTTGGCACTAACAATCAGGCATTCTTAAATTTGGAATTTGTTATCAAGGGAAATGAAGCCAATCACCTCTCTCCTATTCTTTCTCTTCCCTCTGAAAGCCAAGTATAACGTTTCTATCATCATCTCTCTCTAGAGATACAAGTGTGTATCAGAAAGCTTCTAAACAATTGAGACCAGGGCTAATTCTTCTTCCACTCTACTTTTTTGTGGCATTTCCATAATTTGAAAAAAAAGAGACTTATAATATCTCTGATTCTTGTGTTAATTTCCTGTATCAAGTATTTTGGATATGTTGAATGAAGCTTTGAGATTGTATAATTTAGAAAACAAATTTATGTTCCAGATAGTTGATTAGAAATATGTTTTCTTTCTGTTCTGGATTAAGTAATCTGAACCTGAATTAGGGTTTGGGACAAAGAAATCTTTCTATTTTTTAGTCTTTCGTATTCTTCTGCTTTAGCTTTTAAGGAAGGTTGTCCTCTAATGTTAAACTGTTGGTTTTGCTCCCTTTGAAACCCTTTATTGTACACCTGTTTGTTGCCTTAGGGTCTTGAAAGATGGTCCTGTCACGTCCACGTGTGGATCTTTTATCCCCATAAAAAATGACAACTAATTCTTACGAAACTTGTTTGCATCAATCTCTTGCTCAAATTGAATAGGCGCAAGAACAGAAGAAATAATCTTTCTTTTTTAACTTTGTTTTAGAGCCACGTAGGCATTTTAATAGTAATGATAAAAAGAAACTAAGTTAGAAGAAATCATTAAAATAATTTAAACAGGAAGTTTCGTTCTTTTAAGACTAATGGGGAAAAAACAATCAAGGAATGAATTGAAAGTCTCTTAAGTAAATTAAACATGTTTCAGATTATTTAATTAAAAATAAAAAAAATGTTTTAGCACTTTTTTTTAAATCATACTATTCGAAATGTTCATTGAAATTATAGGTGTGAAGCTATGAAATGCTAAGAGAAACAACTTAATATTATTTTCACAACCAAATCATAACTGCCGTAATAAATTGTGGCCAGATTATCCTAAACCCTGAAATTAAGTTGCTTCGCCTCATCCTCTATCATGTGGCCAAATCTTGTCCTTGAAGTGAAATTCAAAGTCAACTTTTTGCTAATTTAAACAAATTTGTAAGACATTTTTTTTTAAATCAATAATCCAATCATCTCATATTGTTTTCCTTTTTTTGTTAATTTTATATTTCGTAACTAAAGAGTTTAAGAATTTTTAAATGCATCACGACTTCTTCTAACATCCTATCCCGTGTATAGGTGCACCAAATACCGTGATCAAAGCTTTAAATTTGGGAAACCAATACTTGATCAATTTTCACACAATTACTCCAATTCCTAGTAAATGTATGTTTTATAATTACGTCAAATCAGTTTTGAAGTCAATATTTATAGGTTAAAATATTTTTAGTCTATTACTAATTCTTGTTTTAGTAATTTATGTTTTAATTTTTTTTTTCAAACCGGAAATTATGTTATTATAGTATAATAATTTCAATTTATAAAAAAAAATACCCAATAGAACACTTCACTAAGACTGCAACAACAGCCACCAGTACCATGGATACTACCCTCCCTTTTAGTCTGTTAAAAAATATTTATTAGTATTTATTGTATTAATTATGATTAATTTAACTTTATTTTATAATAATTCAATATCATAATATTAAAATTAGTATGTAATCTGTTCCAAGTAAAATATAAATAGTTTATTAAAAATAAATTGTATGTTGAATTTTGTATCACATATGTTTGATATCAAATTCAAAATGAGAAAAATTTCTTTACCACTAATAAAATAAAAATAATAAAATATGAATTTATTAGAGTGTGAATCTAATACTGTTTATAAGAATATAATAATATTTTTAATTAAAAAGTAAAAATATGAATTTATTAGATTGTGAAGTGTATGTATATACTCTTTGCATTTTGCAGTATTAATACACGAGGACTCATTCAAAATAAAGACATTATTTCTTTGTAATGGTGCAGTGAAGTGGGGTTTCCTTAGTCATCCTTGTCCTCTTTGTCGTCGTAGTAACTGAAAGGATGAGGGACGGATTTGAAGGCACGGTAGTTTCCAACATTGTTCAAGTATTCGTTCTCCAACCTGAGTCATTACAATGTGTCATGCAATCTAATAAAGCTAATGCATGCCATACATTTTTTATCTCAAAAACTTACCTAAAGAAGTTCCAAATGCCACGACGAACAATCTCAAGGCAGGAAGTAACTGTAATTATTGCTACTTTATGAAGGGGACTCCAATCCATTTCAAACACCAATTGCATCCAAGATATTCTAAGAGCTATGTCCACAACCTGTGAATTCACATTGAGATTTAGTTAATACCATATACACACACACCCTTTTGCTCAATTTTATACTTACCATGGCTATCAAGTAGACACTTCTGCGGGGAAGTATTAGTTTATCTCTCAAACAGGGGTTCTTTGAACGCCTTTGTAAGAGCCCCCAGTCCTTAACAATGTCCCAGTATGTGTTCTGAAGTACAGCTATTGCTGAAGTTACCAGTGCCAACACCTTCCAACTGCTTCCCTTCTTTAGTTCAAAGGCTGTCCGAAAGACCATGGCAGTAATTGTTGAGAGATAATTTAAACTATTGAATGCACGGTTCATGTCTCCTTCTTCATAGAATTGACGCATGCACTGCACAAAAATTATATGCTGAGTTAGTAGGAGTTAGAAACTACCTTGCTTATAATAAGACAGCATAGGACAAGAAATGTCTTTTAGCTACTGTATTAGTTGGTGTCTTCAATACTGATAGTTTGAAGTGCATAATACTTTACCTTATAATTTCAAAGGAGAAGATACTTTGTATAGATATTAGAATGCATATGGAAAGAAAAGATTATGGACCTGTGCTAGGCGAAACCAATAAGGAATTATGCCAACGATGAAATACTGTACGTTATAGATACCACGACTGTGACATTTCTTTTGCCTCCTTGACTCTTCTCCAAGCCCATAATAGCATATGTAAAGCTCCACACTCTTGAATGCTTGGAACTAAACTCAAAAACATGGAATAATATATCAGAAATATACTTATGTCTGTACCATATGAATCTATGGGACCAAAATACCTGGCTGGTAAGCTGATCAGCCAAGAAGAAATCAGCAAAACGAACCTGCAAAGATATATAACTCAGTTTTTGTGTGTGTTATAAATAACCTTTTCCATTAACTAAAATTAATTTATGGATAAGATAATTTATAGAAACTAGACAAGTTAGCTTTAGTTTATGTTTTTCCTGTTTCCATTACCGTTAAAAAAGGAGCACATATACAGCGAAATAAGCACCGGATAAAGAAGAAACGACTGGAGCGGTATATGATGTTCAGAGGACAAAAGATAATCAAAAGAACAAGCTGCACAAGAAACCAAGAGTTTAATAAATTGAAGAGATTGCTTAAGTGCAATTCAGGGCAAATTGTGGTGAGAATCAATGATCAAGGCAAGAAGTACTTCTGAAACTATATTTGAAATAGTCAACTAGTTGGTTAAATCCAAACTAGGCATCTTACAAGAACTAAGATCAGAGGAACAAGTTCAGTGACTGTCTTATACTGTTGACTCCTTGAGTTCATCTCAATCTGCAAATTTATCAAGAAACATAATAGTACTACCACTGCGTGACCAGAGGTCAGAAGGAAAATTTCTCTATAGTCCAATTCAGTTCCAGCCCTGAAGCCAAATAAGAATGGATAATTGACCCGATAACGCTTCCAAAAGTTTGTGTTTGCAGCATACATAAGCATATGTAGAGTGATATATCCAAAAAGACTGCAAAAGATACTGCCATCTTAAAAAATAATATGGAAATAAACAGATCAAGTAGTACTGAATACTATGGAAACACTCTAATTTCTGATCAGCATATCAATATATAGATATGCAAAATGGTTCTCTAAATACAGTCACCTGTAGAGTGGAAAAATGTTTTCCATGTAAAATGTCCCCTTCTTCTTCTTTATGAATTGTTGAGATGTTATTCTTAATATAGTAGCAACCAATAGAGCAACAAAGCAACCAGAAAAGAAACCTATAAGTAACAAGGCAAGGTACACGTTATAATAATAGTCAACACTCAACAGATAGCTTAGAGAAATACTTCAGTTTAATCATTTAAATAAAATTAACCAACAGACATTCTGTATTTAGTATTTACCTGTAAAAAATGTTATGCTATGTTTTTCTGTTTTTGTTTTTTGCCTCAATAACTTCCTCCCCTTTTTGTGATTGGAGTGTGTAAAGTTTCTGATGAAGGTAGACTCTACTTTCTCCAAAAGAAAATTAACCTAAAATCAGATGAAACAAATAGGATCTGTAAGATGATAAGGATTTTGAGCCTTTTGTGTCAAACTATTCCTAAATACAAAATTTATTTGGACAGAATGCAACAAAACTTGTGTTTTTGTGTACAGTAGCATAGGAGTTTCATTTTAAAATGTATTACTATTAGCTTGCATCACTTGTTCAAGGACATGTGTTGAATTTTAACTTGCATTCACTTATAAAGTGACTTTCTCTGTGTCTGATTGATACAAGTAAAATTGAATTATGTATTGTCGTAAAGACACAATGTAAGTTCACAAGGAACTTTGGTCTGCTGTGAGTCTGTAGCCTAAATTGGAGTGCTATGCGGATTAAAATATGTAAAAGGGAAAGGAAAACATCTAATGATTGTTTTATCTGAACTATTCCATGATGATAAATATACATCTATTTCCAGTCCAGTCCTATTTAACTCTAATGTGTAACTATGAATGGCTACATAGTTTTTAAGATGACATATTCATATTAAAATGATGGCAAGCTACTTTTCTAGATCACACAGTATGAAAACTGAAGATTTTACACAATTACGAATATCTAAATAATTAAGGTTCACTATAGCCATAATATAAAGGAAGACTTAACTTCAAGGATATCTTGAACCAATATAAGTTCTGACTTCTGAAAAAGCGCATGGTCTTTGAGTGAAATAAAATTGTCTACTCTGTCCATTTTAAACTAATGCATCCATGAATCTATGAAGTTTTACTATGAAACTTTCCAATAAACAAAGATGATATCAAGTTGAACTTACATCCATCCCTATTTTATTTTCAATAAACAAAAGATTTTCATACCATATGACACTTGTTTCTTGAGGAATAAGTTATAGCAAAACAATTATGATTTTGTGATGATCTTTGAACATGTTTCTCCGATTGAGACTAACATAACTCCTCAGGCACTACAAGGAAGATATAATCATGATTGATGTTGTGATAGTAACAAACATATTGTTCAAACCAACCTCATCAGAACTTCCCAGATAGGAATTATCCACTACTTTCATGTAGGCTGTAGATGCTGCCCTTGATGTGCGCTTTTGCAAGTAAACACATTTTAAAAAAATAAAATTGAAGTTAAACTAAACTGTCAGAATTGTGTTCCTGAACAAAAAAAATGCTTTTTAAAATGCCTTCAGTCAAATTTAAATTTGTGAAGAATGTAACCAAGAAAACTGAAGTTCCTCAAGTAGTTTGTAAGTATACTTCTAACCTTTTCATAGGTCTTCATGATCTTGGAAAATTCTGACAGGTTCATAAAACTGTCGCATCCATTTATATAAATACCAAAGCAAATTAGAAGACTGCTTTTAGAAAATGCAAGACCATTTTGTTTTACTAGAAATTATATGGTCTCATGGTTTGTTTATTTTACCTGTAATCTTTGAGATGGAGGAGTTTCTGATAGAACTCAACAAACACTAGTCTTAGTTGCTCTTCAATTTTTCTCAGCTCCTCTTTGCTGAAGCTCAATTCATTATCACTGGAATCAGTAAAAGCTTTTTTAAATGTTGACATTGGAGATTGAAGAGAATTATCAACCTTTACGTGCTCAAGGATTTCCAAGGGATCTCTTCTGTTGTAATTATTGTGAGCTTCTGCCTGCTCCTCATGATGAATATTTCTATTAGTCTGTTGAACAGGATCAACTTCAGTGCCTATCATAGAATCTTTTGGCTGATGATTTTGACCAGCAGTCTCTTCAGGTGAGGAGAGAATCTGCTTCAATTCTACAGATTGAGGTCAAAATCAGTCTTTTAAACTCTAAATTGAATCTGAAAATTAATTGTACTGATTAACAGCATCTATATCGCCACTATGATCTGAGAAACATTCTCACCTGCATGTCAACATAGAAATCATATATTGAATGTATATAAGTTTTAGACCTTATGTGGTCTCAAATACTAAATCTAAATCTTTTTTCTTTTGACTTTATCACAATTCTCCCAACATAGAAAAACATATGATGGATGTACATCTCTCAGATTTTGCCTCAAGAAGCTTGCAAGTCCACCCAATAGTATAATTATGTACCAAACGAATTAAGAAACTATGAAACTAATGCTTAAATTTTGCACTTTACCTGTATCAGGACTTTTCACCTTTACCCTTAGTGCAACCAAAGCCTCTAGCTGTTTACTCAAAAGGTTGAATTCATGGTTAACTGCTTCCACCTGATCCTTGTAAAATGCATTGACCTTGTTGAGCTCTTCATCAAGCTTCTGAAAGAATCTTGCCTCAGCCTCTCCTCCTTCTTCATGGAGCTTGTGAAAGTCGGTCTTATATAACTGTTTGGAACCTTCTTGTTCCAATGTTTTTACTTCTATAACCTGGTCTTCAATATCCCCCTCTCTCTGGTGATTGCTACCTTGCAAGGGAAGTCCTCTGAATGCTCTTTCAAGTCTCAGCCTGTGCTGCAATGACCTGTTGTGTGTAGTTTGCTTGCTACTTTTCATCTCTTTCAATATTTTTTTGAGGCCTTCATAGTCCATGTACTCTTTCTCCCACTCAGGCACCATTTGTTGTTTAAAGTCTTTCTTAGATGTCATTTTGCCTGGAACTTTTGTGAGAAACATTGAAAAATGTTATGAGAAGGAAAATATCATGCAAGAAAGTTCAACATGTTGTAACATACACAAGGAAAACATCTTGGACTAGGAATGTGAAGTTAGGAAACACTGAAACAGAAGTTAATACAATATGCAGCCTAGGTTTTCTGGATATTGAGTAGAGCTAAATCTCATTAACATGTCAATTCTAACAATTCATTCCTATGATGAAAAATCAAAAGAAAAATTATTTAATCATTAGAACTTGGACTATTTCCCTAACAAATTATATGAAATCATGACATTCCTTCATACATTAAATTTTCTTAGGAAGAAGGAAGATTGGTGATATGATATGGATTCAAAAATTAAGTGATTCAAATATGATATTGGATGAAGTGAATATAGGATTATTACTTAATAATAACAATTAGATTATAAAATTTATCTTTCTAACCTATCATTCATCAATGAACTATCTATTATAACAATCAGTTTCAAAGTTGAAGATGGTTTCATGTAGAAGCAAATGCAAGGGACTCTACATTCTAGTAAGCACAGGAACAAAAAAGTAATAAGTCTAGTCACTGTATACAAGTTGAAAACATGAAAACCAAAATCTTCATAATTAGATGTAACAAGTTCGTACACTACAATTACAAGGAAGGAGAACTCAGAAGTATACACAGACTAGCCGCTGCAACAACACTTTAACAAAGCCAAACTTTCAATGTTTAAGCACTTTGCCTCAGACACATAAAACATAGTTTTATATATATATTTAGAAGAAAAGGAAACAAAGAACACTCCACATTTAGGAGAACATAATTTGAAGTAATCTTGTTGATGTGTTGGCAAAGAGAATGCTCCTAGATAGTGCTGCGTGTCTTATTTACTATTGAACTTACACGTGGACTCAACTCAATATCATGTACAGCTTATTTTATTGTTTGTGTTTCAAGACATTGACATGTTGCAGAGGCTAACTAGTAACTAACAAAGTGTTAAATTTATATTTTGAACAGATCAAATTGTATTATAAATAAATAAATCTCATCCTAAAAGTAGTTTTAATGCTTATAAAATATTTATAATCATGTAAAAAAGACCACATAAAAAGAGGTTGAGTAGTAGAAAATCTATTATTTTATTAACTATTATTTTGAATGCATTCTTTGAGACTATACTAAATCCTTACTATTATTACTAATTAATGTATGTAATTAGAACAGTGAGGATATTTGAAAATGTTAGAAATATTAAATAGCCTATACAAATAATTACATAATAATTACATCACTGTGTTAAAAACAATGCAAGATATTGACATGATTGAATTGTGTAAAGTGTTATAATGTAGTGAAAGGAAATGCTGCCTTTTTTTAATAATTAGAATTATAAATAAAAATATATATATTTTCCATAAATTACATTATTTAAAGAAAATTATAACTTTTACTTCATAGTTCGTGATACAGTGGTATGAAAGAAGAAGGTCAAGTTTTTTATTAGAAAAATCAAATAAAAATGCTTATATAAATAGCAGAAAGTGTAAATGATATGTCATTCCAGAATATAGAAGAAAGTAAGCAATAAAAGTGGTTTCCATGATATATCATTTAAATTTATGCATTATTAATTTTTTTTAAAATTAGTGATCAAAATTAATTAAAGTTATGTCAAGTTGTTGATTGATATCTAATCTTTTATAATAAAAAAATTAATTAACGTTATGTGTTTAATATTACTCAAACCAACTTACTAGATCTCTATCTCTTTTTCTTATTAGATTATAATTTTCAAAATGGTTAGATTTTGCTTTCACCTTAATTTTTTTTTTTTCTAAATTGATTTTGACTTTTTGCCACATAATTATAGTTAAAATCTACGACAGTAAATATATATGATGTCTGTTTAATTAATTAGTTCACGAGAAGTTTGTACTTTGTGATAATTAGAATATTTATATATTATGTTGATTGAGTTTATGTAATTATCCAACATTCAATTTATTTATTTTTTGTGTACTTTGTGTTGTTTGCTTCTTCTTACACTCTTGATATCGTGGTCACTATTTAGCTTTGGTTTTGATTCCTATTCTACATGTCAAGAGTTTTCATATGAAGAGTTTCTTTGTTTGTTTTGATATTTGAGTATTTTTCTCAAGAAGATGTTCAATATATTATCAAATTAATTAAGAAGTTCACAATAAAGAACAATTTCAATCTTTTGGAGGAACAAAAATAAGAACCTTGTTGAAAGCATATTTTTTTTATTGCTTTCAAATGAGGTTCTAAATGAACTTTTTGATAAAAAAAAATATTGTTAAGTTGTGACTGAAGTTACAGAAACTCTTGAAGATTGAATCTAGGAAGTTCTTGTGGAAGAAAAGTTATTTTGATTCCATATGAGGAAGGTTAACAAAATGAATGGATAAGGAAAGAAAAAGGGTTAAAGAACACCTCCTTGATTCTAAAAAGATAAATGTAAGGATGATTCTTGAAAAAGTTATTCAACATAAGAATTAAGGTAAGGGTGTAATACTCTCAAAAACAAAAATTTCTAAAAAAGACTATTTCTCATTCAAATTCAAGTATGTCTAATATATATAGGTATATCCTTTATTTATACGTGGAGAAAGGATTCAAGAAACATTAAAAGCATATTACACTTCCTCATTAATGAGATGTTATTTTAGTCATCTTCCTTTGTACTTTTTGTAATTATTAAAAAAATTATGAAATTTAGGATGGTGGTATAAAAATAATTAAAATGTGTAAATCAGTAATAATAGTAAAAAAAATTGTTTATTTTATACAATCACTCAAAAATCTTGGTCTTGTTTTTGTTTCTATAAATCATTATAGTATTTACTTATAAAGTTTATAAATTTCATATTTAATTTGTAAATTATAATTGTTCTATATATTCGTTATAAAGTTTATAAACATAATTTTTATAAATGTGAGGTCTCGTTGTAAAGCATATACTTCATTTGGTCTAACATATGAAAACATATGTTGTTATAGTTTTGTTTCATCATACGTAAGTTCATAACTCCGTTTAACTGATCAGTAGGCATAAGCAGCAAATAGCTTTGTCTGACCGAACAGACTGTGAGACACATAGCTTTCTCTTACTACACAAATGCATAGTTTAAACACTTCATTTTTAACATATAGCACATTTACGTGGTTATATATATATGTCATGGAAAATTCTACCCGCAAATTTAAAACAAAATTAAAAAAATTAAGGATTTAATACATCATAAAATATGTTAAGCCCTTTCAGTTGAAGATTCTCATATAATATAATTAAAAGTTATACAACATATGAAAATCAAAGTGGGCTAAACTAATTGTAACACTTTGTATTGTCATTCTCTTCCTTTGAGAAAGGAAAGTAAGAAAATATTTTCATTACCTCTAAAACACTATCATAACCTCTCAAAGTTTACAACATTGTTATTCAAATAATTTTGCAATTAAATGACATAACTTCTCAAAATTTAATTAATATTGTAATCATCAATCATAATAATCATAGAAAAATCAAAATCAAAATTAATCATAAAAATCATTTACATCAAACAACATAAAATTTTACTATCAAAATTCGTATCTTCCATATTCAAAGTTTGAAACTTTCAATTATCCATCATTCAATAATCATATTATATTTGTATATTTTAAGTTCAAACTCATCATTAAACTAATCACATAACCATCGTATAATCATTCTTAAACACTTTAGGTCCCATAATACCTCTAAGTCATAATGTTCTTACGCAAGTATGGATAGTTGTCAATACTATCATACAGTCATGCACTACAAACCACTTTAGCATAAAGTATAGTATAGTCAAAAGTATAGTCGGGAGTAAAGTGTAAGGCCTATGATTTACTTTACCTAACTAATTGTATTTGTCAATCCAAGAGGGTATTCATATCACTACCCTTAATTTCTCGAGGTTTATATGACCTTCCTCTATGGACTTTGTACCAAAGTGTATCTTTTATTATTCATGTGTTTCTCTAAAACTTTCAATAAGTTTCACTTTCTTATCTTTATTGTAATTTATTTTAAATTTATATATTATATTTCATCTCATAGTCATCCTTCCACATTTATTTTTCACACAGTTCTTGAAACTAAATTTTATTCGTAAAAAGTATAATTAAATCAAAGAATATTTAACCGTATAACTTCTACATTTTAGATGGTCTAAAAAATTTAAAAATAGTAAACAAGTTTGTTATCTAGAAAATAGTATAAATACAAAATATTTCAAATTAGAACAATAGATAACAAAATAGAATCTAAAAATTGTGTATATGCATACACACAATAAAAATGGACATATTGTATATTTAAAAAACAACTGGAGATGGGTCAGAGCATCAAATGTTCTTTCTTCGGGTTTTTTTACAAGACAAGTTAATTTTGACTCTTTTTAGGGGTCCAAATAGAAGAATAAGCTAGAGTAGGGTGTGCTTAGTAATTTAGGCTTGTACCAAGCCCACCTTTCATGACTTACTTTCTAGAAGTTTTCTCACAAATGACGCCCCTACCCCTCTCACTCTTGCTCCTCAAGTCACTCTTTCTTATATAAAGGGTGTCTTGCCTCATGTATTTTTACACTTGAATTTGAATTAAGAAGAGAAATTGTCTCCTAAATTTTTCTTGGGTCTTATCTTGAGAGTAATGCACCTCAAGTGATGGCTCCTCACCACTCATTTTGGAAGCTTTCATCCCTCCAAGTGGCGTGACTCCTTACTCCATTTTTTCATAAGCTTTCTTCATCTTTTCACCTTTTCTTTTCCTTCTTTGCACCACTCTTCTTCCATTTTTTATGTTCTTCCTTTTCTTTGTTTACAATTCGGTTCATCTATTATATTTTCTCCCTTTTTTGTTCTTAATTTCGCACCTCATCATCATCACCTTATATTGTGTTGTTCTATTTTGCTCTCTAGAAGAGAATCTTCACACTTACTTAATCACTTGGTTAAGTTTGTGTCTAGTGGCAATCTTTTTTGAGCTTATCACCATATTATGCTTAAATAAAAAAAAAACTCATAAACAAAGTGCAACCCATAAAATGTGCAATCTTAAAATCAACTCACATCATGTGGTATTCAGAGCATGGTTTTAATTGTGCTTATCTTTTTTTAGTTGATTTTCTACTTTAAAATTCTAGCACATTTCAATTATGTCTTTATCTTCCAACAATTTAAATTCCACTTTTATCTTTAAGCACCTTTCAATTTTTCCTTTAAATACTTGTCATTTACAATTATGTCTTTTTATTCATTAAGCAATTTAAATTCTGCTTTTGAATTATTTGTGTCATTTTTTTTCTTTCCTTACCTATCTTGCTAGAGTCTTATGTTCTTAGTGTTCTATGAGTCTTTAATGTCATTCCTCTTATTTTAACTTTAATTGTGAAGAGCTAAAAGCAATTAGAATTTGTTTAAGTAGTAGTTGATTTAGTTCCAAACAAAGAATTCAAGTGATCATATGAATTGAATCTCATTCTATTTGTGAAAATTTGAAAGTGAAGTAAAAATATGCATGCCATGAATGTGGACATTTTAAATCCACAAAAACAATACAAAAACAATTTGAATGCAATATTTTTATGTGGCAAATTGTTTTCAAATTTGTGGAACTTTATCCTTCTTACTTTTACACTTTCTAAGAAAATTAAAACTTCATTGTTAAAAGTTGAAGTAACTTTCTTTGAGTCTTCATAAGTGCTTTTCTTATTTGTCTTCTTTAAGTTTTGTCATCATCATACTTCCATTTTGTTTTAGCTTTCTTTCTTTAAACTTTTCTTGCTTGTCATTAAATTCTCTTGTACTGGACAGGAGTGCTCGTGTGCTCGGTACCTCGGTCTGAGTATGACCAGCTCAACTTTGGGCCCAAAAGCGGGTCATGGGCTCGACCCAGCTTCGTTGGTAAGCCCGGTGAAGAATAATTAAAATAGAGAAAGTAATAAGTTTGGTCATATATTAATATAAAGTTGTTAATTAAATGAACACTTGAAAACTATGTTTGGAACTTAAATCTACTTCTACTCAAACAAATTCTAGTTACTTTTATACCTTCACAATTAGAGGCAAAGTAAGTAGAAGCAATTAAGGACTCCTAGAAACACTAAGAACATATGACTTAATCAAAAGAGGTAAGAACAAAAAAATGGACATAACATAAATATTCAAAAGCGAAAAAGAAATGCTAATGAATAAAAAGAAGTGCCAAATTGAAAAAGCAAGAAAGTAAAGGCTGAATTTAAATTTGCTCGAATGTAAAGGAAAGAATTTAAAGGTGCAAGAAAAGTAAAGTGTCAAATCAACTTAAAGCAAATATGCTCAAAAAACCAAAGCTCTAATAACCACATGATGTGAGTTTATTTTAGATGGTTCCTTTTAAAGGGTAGAGGAAAAATACAAGTATATGGTGATTGATGATGAAAGGCGAAAATTAAAATGAACATGGAAGGAAACATAAAAACAAGATGGAAACTGAATTGACAATGGAGGAAAATAAGAACATAAGAACTCAAAGCTAAATGGAGTAATGGAAAATGAAAGAAAAGATGAAGATAAGAATGCTTATGGTGATGTAAGAGAGTTGGACACGCCACTTGGAGTGTGGTTTCCTTCAAGATAAGTGTAGAGGTCGCCACTTGAGAGCTCTCAAATCACTCAAGATGAGACCTAATGCTAAGAGGACACAAGCCTCACAAACACCTCACACAATTTGTGCAGAGTAACTTTTCTATTCAAATTCAACATGAGAAATACAAGGAGTATGGCACCTTATTTATAGGAGAGGGTGCCTTGGAAAACAAGAAGCAAGGATAGGATGGGAAATACCAAAGTAAGGTGCGGCTAGGGTATTGACCAAGTCAATGTCGCCCCCTATATGCCTATTCTTCTAGAAACTAGGTCAAAACAAGTTAAGGTGATAAGCACACTCCCCCCTATTATGTTAAAGGCACCTTATTCTACTGAAATTAAAAATAAAGACGCTAGTTGATGCTCAGCTCCCAATGATATGATTCCACTAGAACAATTAGAATGATTCTTGACATTCTTAGGAATCATCTTGAGTTGGTTAAGAGATAGGCACTTTATCATAGAAATGGATCAAGGTTCTATGAACAAGAACTCGCCAAAACTAGTGCCAAAACACAAACTTATATAGAAGTTCCAATTATAGTCAAATTGAACCGAACAAAAAGGCACAAAAGCTAAGCAAACTGAAATAGAATGCTGGAAATTAAATTGTACTGAACTAAAAGCTGGAAAATGAAGAAGAAAGATGAAGAACAGCAAGGCACAACAAAAGAACCGAAGCAACACAATTAAAACTGAAACTGCCGAACCAAATTCAACAAGGAAACAAGCTAAGACAAGGAAATAACAAAAGAAGAAAGGAAGGAGAAGAGAGTGCTCATGAAGATGGATGTATGGTTGGATGATCACGCCACTAGAAGGATGGTTGCTCTTAGATGAGTGTGCTGCCGCCACTTGAGGACACCATGGATCCTTCAAGATAAGACTAGAGAAGAAGGCTCAAAAGCACTCCAATGATCACTCAAAATTTGAGTATAGTTTCTTTTCTCTAAAATTCAAATCTCAATTTTACAAAGGGAGCACCTCTATTTATAGCCTAAGGTGCTGAAATGTAAGCTACACAAATTCAAATTTCCCCCCTAAACATATTCTAGAACCGGCGCCTATTTACAAGGCTTGGGGAAGGTGTGATCTCTTCCTTCACTTTGGCACCTCCTATTCTACTCCTACACCTATCTACTAACACACCCCCCTCCTAAAGCTCCTAACTAAAGCCTAAAAGATGCTATAACAAAATAGGTTTCTAATGTTTCCCTCTAAGAACCTTCAACCAAAGAAATTACAAAAAGAGAAAATAAATGTCCCCTAGCTCCTAAAGCTTTGAACATGCTTCTTGTAAGCCTTTGAGGTGGGCTTTGACCTCCATGGGCGTCCTCCATTAGTGCCTCTACCTCTTCTTGATCTTGTTGATTGGCCTCCATGTCCTCTTGAGCTTGATCTCCATCATACTCCCTGAGTTGGAGAGAATTCGACCACGAATTCTGGAGACCTACAGAAAAAGGAGTTAGATCGCTGACATTAAAAGTATGACTACCTAAGAATGTATTAGGCATATCTAACTCATAAGCATTGTCATTAATCCTCTTGAGGATTTGGAAAGGTCCATCCCCTCGAGGCATTAATTTGGACTTCCTTTGAGTAGGAAAGCGATCCTTCCTCAAGTGAAGCCAAACCCAATCGCCCTCATCAAACAACAATGCTTTTCTCCTCTTATTGGCAAGTTCAGCATACTTGCCAACCTTCTTCTCAATTCTCTTCTTGATGTCTTTATGCAAAGTTTTCACAAAAGAAGCCTTTTCATCCCCATCTTTGCACAAGACATCTCCAAGAAGGGGAATAAGAAGAAAATCTAGAGGTGTTAGGGGATTAAACCCATAGACCACCTCAAAAGGAGAATGTGAGGTGGTAGAATTTACTACACGATTATATGCAAACTCAACATGGGGTAGTAAATTCTTCCACACTCTAGGATTCCCCGAAATAAAACATCTCAATAGTTGTCCCAAAGTTCTATTCACCACCTCGGTTTGACCATTAGTTTGTGGGTGGCAAGTGGTAGAAAATAAAAGCTTAGTCCCAAGCTTGCCCCACAAGGTCTTCCAAAAGTGACTCAAGAACTTGGGATCTCTATCGGACACTATAGACCTAGGAATCCCATGTAGGCGAACCACTTCTTGGAAGAAGAGGTTTGCAATGTGGCATGCATCATCCACTTTGTGGCAAGGAATAAAGTGAGCCATCTTTGGAAAACGATCCACTACCACAAAAATGGAGTCCTTTCCCTTTGATGTCTTGGGTAAACCTAAGATGAAATCCATAGATATATCTACCCAAAGAATTGAAGGGATAGGAAGAGGAGTATATAGACCATGGGGATGCATTTTAGACTTAGCTTTGCGGCAAGCTATGCATTTATCACACAAACTATGAACATGTTTATGCATATGAGGCCAGAAGAAATGTTCATGCAACACATCCAAAGTTTTAGCAACCCCAAAATGTCCCATTAAACCCCCCTCATGAGCTTCTCTAACAAGAGATAATCTAATAGAGCATTGAGGAACACAAAGATGTTTTCCTTTAAAAAGAAAGCCATCTTGAATAAAAAAATCTGTGTCGTCCCTTAAGACACTCTTGATAGATGAGAGAAAAATCAAGGTCATCATGATAAAGTTCCTTAATGTGATCAAAACCAAGATATTGAGAGCTTAAAAGATTTAGCAAAGTGTATCTTCTAGAAAGAGCATCCGCCACAATATTTACTTTGCCTTGCTTGTGTTTGATCACATAAGGAAATTGCTCAATGAATTCCACCCACTTAGCATGCCTCTTGTTAAGTTTGTTTTGGCTTTTCAAATATTTAAGAGATTCATGATCACTATGTATCACAAACTCTTTGGGAAAAAGATAGTGTTTCCAAGTAAACAAAGCCCTAACAAGTGCATATAATTCCTTATCATAGGTGGAATAATTGAGATGACTTCCCTTCAATTTCTCACTAAAATAGGCTATGGGGTGGCCCTCTTGAAGGAGAACAGCCCCAATACCTATGCTTGAAGCATCACACTCAATCTCAAATGTCTTAGTGAAATTAGGAAGGGCCAAGATGGGAGCATTAGTCAATTTTTCTTTCAAAGTGTCAAAAGCATTTTGTTGTGCTTCACCCCAATGAAAGACCACATCCTTTTTCACTATGTCATTGAGTGGTGCGGCAATGGTACCAAAGTTTGGGACAAATCTTCTATAGAAAGAAGCAAGTCCATGAAAACTTCGGACCTCATTCAAAGATTTCGGTGTAGGCCAATTTTGAATGGCCATCACCTTTGTTTTGTCCACATGGACCCCTTTGCAACTCACAACAAACCCTAGGAATTCTATATGATCAAGAGCAAACATACATTTAGCAAGGTTAGCATACAAATGTTCCTTCCTAAGGGTTTCTAAAACTTGCCTAACATGCAACCTATGGTCATTCAAAGATAAGCTATAAATGAGAATGTCATCAAAGTAAACAACAACAAACTTACCAATGAAAGGTCTAAGAACATGATGCATGAGGCGCATGAAAGTACTTGGTGCACTAGTTAGGCCAAAAGGCATAACTGACCACTCATATAAACCAAAGTTGGTCTTAAAAGTCGTCTTCCATTCATCACCCGGTTTGATACGGATTTGATTGTAGCCGCTTTTAAGATCAATCTTTGAAAAGATTTTTGAACCATGTAATTCATCCAACAAATCATCTAGTCTAGGTATGGGATGCCTATACTTAATTGTTATGTTATTGATGGCCCTACAATCCGAACACATTCGCCATGTGCCATCCTTTTTTGGCACTAAGATGATAGGCATAGCACAAGGACTCATGCTATCTTGCATCCACCCTTTCTCAATCAAAGCCTCAACTTGTTGGCGAATTTCCTTGGTTTCACTTGGATTGGTCCTATATGCTGGACGGTTTGGTAAAGAAGAGCCCGGTATCAAATCAATTTGGTGCTCAATCCCTCTCAAAGGTGGAATCCATTTGGAGGATCTTGAAACACATCTTGGAACTCTTCTACCAAATTTTCCAAGCAATGAGGACTATCAACAAGTGATTCTACTCTAAGAGTTCTAGGGATGGCTAAGAAAAGAGGATGATGAGCCACTATTTCCCTTTCAATGTCACGCCTAGACACAAGGAGTGTAGGCTTAGAACTCTTATCTTTTTTTATCTTTTTTTATCTTTTTTATCTTTTTCAGTCTCCCTCTTTTTCTTCATGATAACTTGGTCCTCATGGACTTCTCTTGGAGAGAGAGATTTTAAAGTAACCTTGTGACCATGGAATTCAAAAGATAGTTTGTTGGTAAAGCCATCATGTAAAACTTTTCTATCAAATTGCCAAGGCCTTCCCAAAAGAACATGAGTGGCTTCCATGGGCACAACATCACATAATACCTCATCTTTGTATTTTCCAATGGAGAAATGGATGAGGACTTGTTTATTGACAATTATTTCTCCTACTTCACTAAGCCATTGTAATTTGTAGGGCTTTGTATGAGAGATAGTAGGCAATACAAGCTTATCTACTACTCTTGTACTAGCCACATTTGCACAACTACCCCCATCCACTATCAAGGAACAAATGTTGTTTTGAATAAGACATCTTGTATGGAAAATATTTTCCCTTTGACTTTCATCAAAAGGCTGTGAAACTTGTCCAAGAAGTCTTCTCACAACTAACAAGTCCCCTTCAAGTGGACATTCGCTCTCTTCCTCACTAGATGCATGAGAATGCAATGAATGCTTAGGAGAATCCGAATCATGCTCACTAACTACAATGCGCTCATGCATGTACATACTTCGTTTGGAAGGACAATTTGCAGCTATATGACCATAACCCATACATTTAAAGCATTTAGTATTGGATGTTCTAGTGGCAGACTTAGGTCTATAAGTAGATGGCTTAGTTTCCTTGGGTTTGAAAGAAGAATCTTTGGAAGGATGTTTAGAAAAAGAATTTTTGTTTCTCCAAGACTTGGAGTAGTATCCATCATTGGAAGCATTTTTGAAAGAGTTTTTCTTAGCAAGTTGGGCTTCCACCTTCATTGCAAGATGAACTAAAGAACCCAATGATGAATACTCTTGTAACTCAACAATGTCTTGAATATCCTTCCTAAGACCACTCACAAACCTAGCAATCACAGCTTCCTCACTTTCTTCTAATTCAATTTTAAGCACAAGCGTATCAAGCTCCTTATAATATTTGTACCGCCCTGGTAGTCGGGAGTAATGACGTGGCGTCGAGCTATTATATAGGCGTGTTGGATGGGGCACCTGGCTGGCGGAAGGGGAGGAAGTCGGGGGTTCGCGTAGTCGCCAGTTATTAAGTTGGCGTGCTCCGATCTCCATCATGCCTAAATCGGCGGTCACCGAGTTGAGGATGAAGCCGCCAGATGTGAACCCAGGCGACCAAGTGATTAGAGATCGCCGAAACAAGGACATCGTCGAAGATGAAGGCAGATAGACACTTTGCAGCTGGCCAGAGGATGGGGTCGGGGGACAACTTACTTGAGCATATACGGTGAAACAGGTGGTGCAGATCATGAAGGCGGCCGGCGAGACCACAGGGAAGGTGTGTACGAAGGCACCCGAACTCGCCATCCAGAAGAGATCACGCTCCAAGGCAACTATGCACTGAGTAGTATCATGCATAAGTAACTTAGCCAAAGAAGAGTCAGAAGTAGCGCCCAAGTCAAGGATGCTCCAGATGAAGGCACGTGTACAGCTGGATGCGAGCCACGTGTCCAGATGTGTAACTGCCAGGAGAGAGAAAGTGCCCAGGTATATAAGAGTTTCCAACGAACTTCTGAGGTACGCACGTTCAGATTGTCTTCTTTACGCTTGCGAGTCTTGAGTATACTGAGAGAGAACTGGTCACAGTTCCTTAGAGTTCTTGAGTTTTACTCTTAAGTAATTGGTGGTTCAGTCGCTGACTTGGGCGTCGGAGCGCGATCGGCCGCAGCGGCGCCGTTTCGTCTTTTGCAGGTTCTTGAGGTGGATCGCGGTGAAGGACGGAGGCTGACACGGCGCATACGTCGATCCAAGTTTGACGAGGCAAAGCTCCAGCGTTTTAGTCAACAGGCAGGATCATCAGGCGCCCACCGTGGGGCCGTGTAAAACTTGTTCCCATCCGCAACATGAGTTCTTGGAGGTTTCTGCAGTTTCTGTGTGGTTGTGTGCTGGTGCAACCATTGTCCGCTGTTCATCTAGGTTCTGTTCGGTAATTTCGCGTTTTCCACCGTTCGTTTGGGTTTTTGTTCGGTGAGGTGATGTTTTTTTTGCTGCTTACGCGAGTTTTGATCGGTGAGATCTGAGTTCTGTTGCTCGTGTGGATTTTCGTGGAAGAAGCGTTGGTTTTTGGTGGAGTTGCGAGTTTCTGTGAGGGTTTGCTGGGTTCTTGAGGTTTTTCAAAGTTTCTGCGAAGTTCTGACCGATTGATCGCTGAATCGATCGTCGCTGAAGAAGGTGTTGTTCATTGCTCTCTGTGATTTGTCAAGTTTTCATGAGAAAAATGAGAAGCAACCGTTCAAGTCCAGTTGCGCCCGTTGCTGCTGAAGGCGCCATGACTATGGCGCAGATGGTGGAAATCATGCGCTCGCTGCAGGCGAATGTGGAAGCCTCGCGTATAGAGCAGGCAAGAATGCACGAGGACCTGGTCGCCTCTTGGGCCAGGAATGATGAACTTAGCAGAGTGACTGAAGAACTGCGTCAAGCTCTCCAGGAGCAGCGAGGGCGTCCAGTCGCTGAAGAGGTCGCGCCGTCAACGCCGCCTCGCATTTTTCCTATGCCTTTCGCTCAGGCGATTACCGACACGCCTATCCCTGCGAGTGTGGTACCTGTGAAGGCTGTTTTTACCGGCGTGGAGGATCCTGAGGCACATCTCACCACGTTCCATACGCAGATGATGCTGTTAGGAGGATCAGACGCCGTGTACTGCAAGATGTTTGTGAGCACCCTTCAGGGAACGGCGCTGGAATGGTTTGTGAGCCTGCCTACGGGTCACATAACCAACTTCCAACAGTTTTCAAAGATCTTCGTCGAGCAGTACATCGTGAACAAGGCACCGCCCAGGGTGTCTTATGATTTGTTTGACATAAGGCAGTATCAGGGAGAGTCCATCAGGGACTACCTGAATCGTTTTGGGGCGCAGATGGTCCGCTCGCCAGCCAAAGACGAAGAGATGCTGGTCTATGCATTCAAGAAGGGCGTGCTGCCGGGACCATTCTGCGAGGCATTGATCAGGGCTCACCCTGCCACATTTGCTGAGGTCAGGCGACTTGCGGTGGCCCACATCGCCGATGAAAGTGAGGTCGCCGAGAAGAGGGGAAGCGTGGCTCCCGCTAGGCCACGTGCCCAGACCAGGATCCAGCCACAGAGGGTGCTGGAGACAGCGGCGGCCAGGAGGGATCAGAGGACTCGCCATCCTTATGATCCAAGGAAGAACAAGGGCAGGGGCCCAGGGCGCCCTCAACCAGCACACCGGGAGTACAATCGCCCGCCAAAGCACAAGTTTGTCATGGGATTGGCGGACCTGATCGCCATTCCCAATATATCAGCTAGGTTGAAAGCGCCCGAGAAGGTGGGTGATAAGGTGTTGGGACCAAAGCCAGACGCCTGGTGCGAATTCCACCAGGGCTTTGGCCACACCGTGGACTCATGCTTAGCTTTGGGATACCAGCTCGACGACCTGGTCAAGAGCGGGTTCCTAAATGATTATTTGCTGGATAGAAGGACGGGGGGCGCGTCGAGCTCCCAACCAGCAGGTGGTGAGGCTCAGCAGCACGAGATGCCTACCCACGGAGAAATTCACACCATTGCAGGAGGTTTCTCGGGTGGTGGATGCACCGCGTCACAGAGGAAAAAGTATGCAAGGTCTGTGATGACGGTGGATATGTTTGAGGACCACTCGCCGGATGTGGACATTACGTTCACAAAGCAAGATCTTCGGGACGTTGTGCCTCATGACAACGACCCCATAGTCATCTCGCTGATCACAGCAGGAAGGAAGGTCCACAGGGTTCTGGTGGACCAAGGAAGCTCGGCGGACGTGATGTTCTGGCCGACTTTCACGCAGTTGGAGCTACCCCTTGACCAGCTGAGGCCCTATGGAGGGTGTTTGTATGGTTTCGCTGGTGACCAGGTGGAGGTCAGGGGGTACATTGAGTTGAGGACTACGTTTACAGATGAGGCGGGTTCGAGAAGAGAGAAAATCAAGTACCTTGTCGTGAGCGCTCCTTCAGCATGCAACATTCTGCTGGGAAGGCCCACGCTCAACAGAATAGGCGCTATACCGTCGACCCGACACATGAAGGTGAAGCTGCCGTCTATGGAGGGGGTGGTGATCACCATCAAATCCGACCAGAAAGAAGCGAAGAAGTGCTATGAGAATAGCCTGAAGAACAAGAGGTCGGTGAGTTACGTGACAACCACCCCGCCTCCTGGTGTAAAGCCCAGACCGACGGTAATAGAAGAGACCGCCGGAAGTGACGTGGTGATGGTGGATGCTGAGCTGGGGGAGGGGAACGCCGATCTAGAGGAAGAAGAGGCGAGGAATCGCCCTGAGGAAGCGAGGGAGCTGGGAATCGCCAGGGCGGTGATCGCCAGAGAAACCAGGCCAAAACCCGTCGAGCAGTGGCTCGAAAGAGAGATCGGAGGAAAGATCTTCAAGTTGGGAAGATCTCTGGAGGTTGAGCTCCAGGACCAGATCGCCAAGGTGATAGAGCGGCATCTGGATGCGTTTGCATGGTCCGCTTCGGACATGCCCGGGATCGATCCCGACTTCTTGTGCCATCATTTGGCGATGGACAACCAGGTGAGACCAGTGCGGCAGAGGAGAAGGAAGTTCAACGAGGAGAGGAGGCAGGCGATTAGAGACGAAACCCAGAAGCTCCTCGCTGCAGGCCATATCAGGGAAGTCCAGTACCCTGAGTGGCTGGCTAATGCCGTGTTGGTGAAGAAGAGCAACGGGAAATGGCGCATGTGCGTCGACTTCACTGATCTGAACAAGGCTTGCCCAAAGGACTCGTATCCTTTACCAAGCATAGACGCCCTGGTGGACAGTGCTGCAGGGTGTAAGTTGTTGAGTTTCCTGGATGCCTTCTCGGGGTATAACCAGATCAAGATGCATCCCATGGATGAAGAGAAGACTGCCTTCATGACCGAGAGATCATGCTACTGCTACAAGGTGATGCCGTTTGGGTTGAAGAACGCGGGGGCCACGTACCAGAGGCTGATGGATCGGGTACTTGCACCCATGCTGGGAAGAAATGTGCAAGCCTACGTAGATGACATGGTCGTGACCTCGACAGAGAAGAGCAAGCACGCAGAGGACTTGGAGGAATTGTTCACCACGATCGCCAAGTTCAGGTTAAAGCTGAACCCCGAGAAGTGCATCTTTGGCGTGGAGGCAGGGAAGTTCTTAGGATTCCTCTTAACTGAAAGAGGAATAGAGGCCAACCCTGACAAGTGTGCCGCCATCTTGGCGATGAGGAGCCCGACCACCGTGAAGGAAGTACAACAGCTTACAGGTCGGATGGCTGCCCTGTCTCGCTTCGTGTCGGCTAGCGGAGAGAAGGGCCATCCATATTTCCAGTGTTTAAGGCGGAATAACAAATTTTCCTGGACGAAGGAGTGTGAAGAAGCCTTCGTCAAGCTTAAGGAGTATCTGGCGAGCCCGCCGGTTTTGTGCAAACCACTGGTGGGAACCCCTCTTAGGTTGTATTTTGCTGTAACTGAGAGGGCGGTGAGTGCGGTGCTCGCCCAGGACCAAGATCAGGCTCAAAAGCCCATTTATTTTGTTAGTAAGGTGCTGCAGGGACCCGAAACGAGATATCAGGCCCTGGAGAAGGCTGCACTGGCAGTAGTCTTTTCGACAAGGAGGTTACGCCACTATTTCCATAGCTTCACGATACTGGTGATGACCGACTTGCCCATCCAGAAGGTCCTAAAGAAGCCCGACGTCGCCGGGAGGATGGTGAAGTGGGCGGTGGAGCTGTCGGAGTTCGACATCAAGTATGAGCCCCGAGGTCCGATCAAGGGGCAGATCTTCGCGGACTTCGTGGTCGAGCTCTCGTCTAAAGCGACGCGAGTTGAGGGGGATGACTTCCGTTGGGTGCTTTCAGTGGACGGATCGTCGAACCAGTAGGGTAGCGGTGCTGGGGTCATCTTTGAGGGGCCCAACGGCGTGCTGATCGAACAATCTTTGAGGTTTGCCTTCAAGGCCAGCAACAATCAAGCAGAATATGAGGCGCTGATCGCCGGTATCTTGCTGGCCAAGGAGATGGGAGCTAGGGTGCTGATGGCTAAGAGTGACTCGCTGTTAGTCACAGGACAAGTAACAGGCGAGTTCCAGGCTAAAGATCCACAAATGGCGGCTTACCTGGAGTATGTACAGGAATTGAAGAGTTCCTTTGTCTCCTTTGAAGTAGTGCATGTGCCCAGGGAGCAGAATGCTCGAGCTGACTTGCTAGCCAAGCTCGCCAGTTCGGGCAAGGGGGCTAGGCAGAGGACGGTGATTCAAGAAACTTTGAAGACGCCTAGAGCATTTGTGGCAGATCACCTGGTTCTTCAGGTAAGCAAATCGACGGGGAAAGCGGCAAGGAGTCACAGGTCTTTGACTCAAGAAACCTTGAGATCGCCAAGAATAAGAGCGTGTCGGGGGGAGAGGGTGAACATGACGCAGGTCTGCGCTACACGTGAGCCAGACACCTGGGTAACGCAGTACAAGCGATGCCTGGCGGATGGCCTTCTCCCGCTGGATCCGACGGAGGCTAGGAAGATGAAGAAGAATTCTAACAAGTTCACAATGATTGATGGCGAGCTGTATAGGTTTGGGTTCACTCACCCACTCCTGGAATGTGTGCATGGCGAGAAATGTACAAGAATTATGGCAGAGCTCCATGAAGGGATATGCGGAAGCCACGTCGGGGGTCGAGCTCTGGCCGCAAGGACTCTCCGTGCAGGTTACTACTGGCCAACAATGAGAGAAGACTGCAAGAAGTATGCGCAGTGCTGCAAACAATGCCAGCAGCACGCCGATTGGCACAAGGCGCCTCCCGAGGAGTTGAAGTCGATTTACAGCCCTTGGCCGTTTCATACTTGGGGAATCGACATCCTGGGACCATTCCCGCTGGCGATCAGGCAGATGAAGTACTTGGTGGTGGTGATTGAATATTTCACCAAGTGGATCGAAGCAGAACCAATGGCCCAGATCACCGCACACAAGATCGAGGGTTTCGTGTGGAAGAACATTGTGTGTCAGTTTGGTGTGCCCAAGTGCCTGGTGTCGGACAATGGGACTCAGTTTGCAAGTCACCTGTTGAAGAAGCTGTGCGAAGGGGTGGGAATTCAACAAGTATTTGCATCCGTCGAGCACCCTCAGATGAATGGCCAAGTAGAGTCGGCCAATTGGGTGTTGCTAAGAGGTTTGAAGAGAAGGCTAGAGAAAGCCAAAGGAAGTTGGGCTGAGGAGGTACCCCGTATAGTCTGGGCGTACCACACCACCGAGCAGTCAGGAACCCATGAGACCCCGTTCAGCTTGGTCTATGGATGCGACACAATGATTCCAGTAGAAATCCAAGAGAGCTCGCCGAGATTCCAGAACTTTGTAGCGGAAGACTCGAATGAGGAAAGAAGGCTGAATCTGGATTTGCTGGATGAGGTCAGGGAGGAGGCGAGATTGAAAGCTGAGGCGGTGAAGAGAAGGATTGAACGAAGATATAACTCGAAGGTGATGCCAAGACAGTTCAGAGAGGGTGA
Organism: Phaseolus vulgaris; assembly: GCF_000499845.2. Taxonomy (NCBI): domain Eukaryota; kingdom Viridiplantae; phylum Streptophyta; class Magnoliopsida; order Fabales; family Fabaceae; genus Phaseolus; species Phaseolus vulgaris. Next base: position 16,074,387 of record NC_023758.2, on the reverse strand, counting down.
CCTGGTGATGAGGAAGGCCCACCAGTACGAGATGGAGAATAAGCTGTCACCTAAGTGGATGGGACCGTTCAGAATAACCGAGGCGCTCAGGAACGGCGCCTACCGCTTAGAAACATTGGAAGGAGGGGCGATTCCTCGCACTTGGAACGCCACGCACCTCAAGTTATATTACAGTTAAGAACTTTGTAAGTAAAAACAAGCACGAAGAGCTTTACAATGTTTCTGTTAAAACAGTTTGGAGGGGGCAGTCTTTTTTTCCCTAAGGAGGGTTTTTAATGAGGCCGCCCAATAAAGAAGAGTTTTCAAAGTTTGAAGTGTTTTAGATTGCATGCTTGTTGTTTCCCGAAAGTTTTGAAGAAAGACCTTGTCACTTATATGTGATTTAAGGCGAGTTGAAGTTATGTTGCATGTTTTCTAAAAAGTTGCTAAGTCCCCATCGTCTTTCGGCGATTGGCGGCCTCAGTTAAAGTTAAAGTCCTCATCGTCTTTCGGCGATCGGAGGCACCAGTTAAAAGACCTCAATGCCCTCGCGCGTCCTGAGGCGAGATAAAGACCTCCTCGCCGTCGAGCGAGTGCAGGCGAGGAAGAGTAAAAAGTCCTCAGTGCTCCCAGAGGAGAGAAGATGTAGCCTCTGAGGCAATGTAGAGGCACCAGTAAAAAGTCCTCAGTGCTTCGAGAGGAGAGAAGATGTAGCCTCTGGGGCAATGTAGAGGCACCAGCAAAAAGTCCTCAGTGTTTCTGGGGGAGAGAAGATGTAACCCCTGGGGCAATGTAGAGGCACGAGATAAAGACCTTCTCGCCGATGAGCGAGTTCAGGCGAGTTAAAGACCTTCTCGCCGATGAGCGAGTTCAGGCGAGTTAAAGACCTTCTCGCCGATGAGCGAGTTCAGGCAAGTTAAAGACCTTCTCGCCGATGAGCGAGTTCAGGCAAGATAAAATCCTTCTCGTCTCGAACGAGTTCAGGTATGGTGTAAAGGGTGGAAGAAGTTTGGAGGGTGGCTAAGGTAGGTTCGAAGAGAACGCCTAGCCACCCGGTCTTTTGTTCTGAAGCTCAGGGAGGTAGAGAAGGATCTGAAAGGCGCCTCTACCCCCAGATAAAGGAACAATGGCCAAGTTGTGAAGGAAAGAGGAAGCTGGTATCGCCAAGAGTCTTTGGCGACCAGGAGAAATTCAAGCAATGGCAAAAAAGTCAAGACCCGTTTTGATAAGGCAGATTAGATGAGCTGTGTCTTAAGCCATTAGTTGGGTTGAGGTTCGTTATTTGAAGAGCGATTTCACGCTAAGGTTCATTACCTTGAGGTTACAAGTTGTTAGAGTGTTATTGTTCGAAAGCTGATGGTTCGAGGCGGATAGTATACAATTGCGCTTACGAAGTTACTAAGTTAATTCCGTTGAAGTGAATTATACGAGGAAAGATAAGGCAGACAGAGAAGTTGTAAGAAGAAGCACAAAGACTTTATAATAAACTATGATCAGTTCAAGATACATGAGCAGAAAAGGGAAAATTTATTACAAGTAAATTGGGTAAGAGAGAGGCAGATGAGTAAGTGGTGAAGGGAAGCAGCGAGCGGCTAGTCTTCAGAAGGAACAACCTTCCCGTCCACCACCTCGTTGTTCAGCGACACCATGGAGAGATCCAAGTCAGGGTACAGGCAGGCGAATTGTTCCAAGGCAGCGTCAAACCCAGCAGCAAGGATTTGGGCAGAGCCCAGCTCGAGTTCTTCAATCTGCTTCTTGAGCCCCTCGTTCTGCTGTGTTAGCTCCTCAGCTCGTTTCTTGAGTTCTTCAGTTGCTTCACGTGCTTGAAGGAGGTCTTCAGCAACCTCCTTGGATTCCGCCTGCGCCTGAGCCAGCTTTGTGATGATCTTCCCAAATTTTCCTCTTTGGCCTCGGCGAGTTTGGCCATGGTGTCATCTCTCTCCTTTTCGACTTTCCCCAAGAAGACCTCCCGATCTACTGACCTCTTCTCAAGGTTTTTTACCTTGGCGGCATCTGCTTTGATCGACGCCTCCAGGTCAGCCACTTTGACGCGATAAGGGACCAACTTGCTCTCCAGCTCGATCTTCTCTTGAGCTAAGAGCTGCACCTTATGGCGTAGATCGGTGGCCTCCTTGCGTGCCGCCCGAAGCTCGGTGCTCATAGCATCCTCCACTCGGGAGTGATCGATCTCCGCGAGCATGAGATTGCAGGATAACTTCTCCGCCTCGATCCTGATTAGGCGATTCTCCTCTTGGAGCACGGAGATGTCATCCTGGAGCTTCTTGCTGGAACTCTCCACAGCTTTGGATATGATGGAGGGGAAGTCCTCCGCCATCATCTTGAGTTTCGCTGAGAAGGGTTCCCACACCCTTTTTACCTCAAGGGAGAGGTTTGCTCGTGGGGGCACCAGGGGAGCTTGTTGTTGGTTCTCGCCACCACCTTCTTGAGTTGGTTGTTGAATGGGAGCTTCTTGGCGTGGTGGCGACGGCGGGGATTCGGTGATGATGATAGGCGAGTTGTGAGCACCTTCATCCCCGCCTGGTGCAGCATCTGCGGTTGAGGCGTTTGAAGGAGGACCCCCTCCAGCTGATACATAGGGCGTGGAGGCGCTCGGGGGGTTCTCCATAAAGTTGGGCTCGGTAGCCTCAACCACAAGAAATGCAGCCGCCAAGGGAACTGCTTGGACTGGCGAGGTGGGAGCTGGGGGAGGAAGCAGTGTTGGAGGTGGAGCCGGCGTGGAAGGTGGTGTTGACGTTGGAAGAGGAGGTGGAGCAGGTGGTGAAGAAGGTGCCACCCTCTTCCTCTTAGTGATAAGGCCATCCTCAGTCGTCTCATCGTCTTCTTCTTCGTCCTCATGAACCACTTGAGGGGTTTTCCTCTTTGGTTTCCTGAGGACGAGTTTTTTGCGTTGTTGGGCGGGCTGGGCCTCGGAAGGAGCTGGGCCTTTGGGGGGCGATCTCCCCTGGGCAGCGGCGATCTCCACCACTGAATTTGGCACGGTCTGGGAACCCGACGCCAACCCATGGGCTCGGGCGAGCGCCCTCAATTCAGCCAGTTTTCCCTTGCCCAACATAAGATCTGCATAATGCAAAGGTACGTGGGTCAGCTCAGAGAGAAAGATAAACACATAAATCAGTATGCAACAAAAGCAGATGAATGGTGCAGAAAATAAAACCAAAGTCTTGTGCACAACAGACAAGACACCCAGAAACAGTTAGCAGAAGTATCGCCAAGAGTAATGACTTAGATAATGAGGTGAGCTCTAACCTATGCGAGCCTCGAGTTGATCTTCGAAGAACTCGAAGGAGATGAGCGCAGTGGTGAGGAAGGTGATATTGGCGTCTGCCACGCTCTTCCAGAAGAGGCACAGATCCTTGTCCAAAGCACCCATGCTGTCAGGACTTCTTGGCCTCCTGAAGCTTCCCTTGGCGTCTTTGTTTCCCTTGTTTACCCAGTACAAGGGAAACCCGTCGAGCATCGAGGCATCCTGGTCGTTTTGGCGTATTTGAATGAACTTCCCTTTCCAATCCTTATAAGATTGCTGGAAGATAGAAAGGATCGACCTCCCAGCAATCCCGTTCAGACTCACCCAAAGGCGATCTCCTGGGTGTTTGGCTTCAAAAAGGAAGAGGAAAACATCCACTGACGCTGGCAGTCCCAAATGTGCACAAATGATCTGGAACGCCCTTACGAACGCCCTTACGAACGCCCAGCTGTTGGGGTGGAGCTGGGCGGGGGCGATATCGAGCTCGGTCAGCAGCTCTCGCTCGAAACGAGTGAAGGGAAGTCGGAGCTTCACCTTCTTGAAAAACGTTGAGTAGAGGAAGCAGAACGACTCGCCACCGCTCGCTTTGTCGTCAGCGCAGATCGGCTCCTCAGGATGGCAAGGCAGCACGACCACCTTGCTATCGTGCTCCTTGTGAAAGGAAAGATCCGACTGGTCCCCTTTCCTTAGTCGGAGTACCGTCGTTGCAGAGTTTATCGAAGAAGTTTCTTTCAACAGTGTTGAGCTGGCCCAGGGGTAAAGTTTTTTATAATCTGGAGTGGGGACGGAGGCTCCTCCGGCGACCGGTGGAGTAGCCTGAGCCAGGTCAGGGCGAGAGGTTGCAGGCCTCTCAGCCTGGGAAGAAGAAGTACCAGGTGCTCGTGGTGGGTTATGTGCTTGAGACGGAGGGTTACGTGACGAGGGGGGAGGATTTGGGGTGATCTTTGAGCGAGCCATCGCGGAAACTACAAAGGAAAAAGAAAGGGAAAGGTGAGCAGGGTTCGCAAAGGCTGGCTCGATCGTAAAAGAAGGATGAAGAAACGAACGAACGAAGGTTCGTTGTAATGAAAACGAAGCCCTAAGTTACGAGAAGGGAGAAACAGAAGAAACAGCCCACAGCGTATGCACCAGACAATTAATGGATGATGCGAATTGGTTAAAATGCAGGAAAACTCAGCAAAAGAGGTAAAGGGAGTACCTTTTTATGATCGGAAGAACGATGAAGGAAGTTGAGAATCCATAAGGTTGAAGAGCGTAGTGGGTTTTCGCAGAAGAAGCTAGAAGCGTTTGAGAAAGCAAAGAGGTGATGGAACAGTAGAAGTGAAATGGGTTTAAGGGTTTTTCGAATGGGTTTTGGGAGCACAAACGACAGTTAAAGGTAACCGTTGATGAAGCCACGTGTCGAGTGATTGGAAGAGTGTTTGGTGGAGCGTCAGGAAAGCAGAAAGTACAAACATTTGGAATTCTGCGCCAGCGCCACGTAGATCGGTAGTGACATGACTCCTTTAGTCTTTTCGCTGGACAAGTCTTCGCTTAAGACTGGGGGGCTTGTGTACCGCCCTGGTAGTCGGGAGTAATGACGTGGCGTCGAGCTATTATATAGGCGTGTTGGATGGGGCACCTGGCTGGCGGAAGGGGAGGAAGTCGGGGGGTTCGCGTAGTCGCCAGTTATTAAGTTGGCGTGCTCCGATCTCCATCATGCCTAAACCGGCGGTCACCGAGTTGAGGATGAAGCCGCCAGATGTGAACCCAGGCGACCAAGTGATTAGAGATCGCCAAAACAAGGACATCGCCGAAGATGAAGGCAGATAGACACTTTCCAGCTGGCCAGAGGATGGGGTCGGGGGACAGCTTACTTGAGCATATACGGTGAAACAGGTGGTGCAGATCATGAAGGCGGCCGGCGAGACCACAGGGAAGGTGTGTACGAAGGCACCCGAACTCGCCATCCAGAAGAGATCACGCTCCAAGGCAACTATGCACTGAGTAGTATCATGCATAAGTAACTTAGCCAAAGAAGAGTCAGAAGTAGCGCCCAAGTCAAGGATGCTCCAGATGAAGGCACGTGTACAGCTGGATGCGAGCCACGTGTCCAGATGTGTAACTGCCAGGAGAGAGAAAGTGCCCAGGTATATAAGAGTTTCCAACGAACTTCTGAGGTACGCACGTTCAGATTGTCTTCTTTACGCTTGCGAGTCTTGAGTATACTGAGAGAGAACTGGTCACGGTTCCTTAGAGTTCTTGAGTTTTACTCTTAAGTAATTGGTGGTTCAGTCGCTGACTTGGGCGTCGGAGCGCGATCGGCCGTAGCGGCGCCGTTTCGTCTTTTGCAGGTTCTTGAGGTGGATCGCGGTGAAGGACGGAGGCTGACACGGCGCATACGTCGATCCAAGTTTGACGAGGCAAAGCTCCAGCGTTTTAGTCAACAGGCAGGATCAATATTCATCCACATTTAGCGTGCCTTGTTGAAACCGTTGGAGTCTCAACATGAGGTCTTTCCTAAAATGTGGGGGCACAAACCTAGCGCGCATATGATCCTTTAAAGAGTTCCAAGAGTCCACAGGAGGACCCTTGTGATAGATAATGTCCTTTACAATTCCATGCCACCATTTCATGGCATAATCACTAAACTCTAGGGTGGCTAGCTTAAGCTTATGCTCATCTTGGATCTCATGGATCTCAAATATTTGTTCACACTTAGCCTCCCAATCTAAATATACATTAGGATCACTAGAGCCATTAAAACAAGGAAGCTTGACCGAAGGAAGCCTAGACTTTGCATCATGATAGAAGCCATTGCCGTAGTGAGTTCTTTCCCCTTGGTGATGATGTCTTTGTCCATGGACTTGGGGTGGAGTTCTCCTTCTCCTATGCTCATCTTCACGGCCAAAATCATTGGAAGAAGCTCTTGTTGAAGATCTATGATGCTCATCATGGATTGAAGGAGATGGTCTAGCTTGTTGCACCTCCATCTTTTGCAATTTCTCCTCCAAGCGTCTAATGGTTCTTTGAGCTTCATGTAATTCACCAAGGATTGAAGCTTTGGAAGGAGAATTCTGCTTGTATGATGCATCACTTGAAAATCCAGCCATTTTGGATTTAAAAAACAGCAAACACACAAAAACAGCAAACAAGTTAAGAAACAAAAATTAGCAAAAACAGTGAGTGTGTCCAGCAAGAATGCCGAAGTGAAAAGAGGCAGAAAAAGAGGTCACTCTCAAAGAAATAATGTCCTTGCACCAATCTGATCTTGAGGCCTTGGAATCCTCAAATGAAAGATGTCAAAGCAAGCACACCAATCTCAAAGGCAACCACCACAAAACCAATGAAACAATAAAGACAAACAAGAAAAGGTATAAGCAAAGAAAGGTAATTGCAAAAGGAAAACAATATGTAAGACAAACTCAAAGAGTAAGGAATAAAAGACAACCAAGAAAATAAAGAACTCAATGAGAGTGTAGGCACACAAAAGAATACTTAAGGAAAAGCACTAAAGTAGATGAAGAAAACAAAAAATTTAGCTACTGGAATTTATTTTTTTTTTTTTTTTTGGCAAATTGTGCTTGATATTCACTGATTTAACTGGAATGATGTAGAGCGAACTGGATTATGAAATTTAAACCATAGAAACTTCAAGATGTTACCTCAATAATGGCACTGGAATCAATTAAAAACAATAAGCCAATTAATTGAGATAAATTTTTTAAAATCGCTGCCAGATTACCGTATTCTTTTCGGCAGAATTGTACACTTTTTTATTTTATTTATCATTTTTTTGTGTACTTTGAATTTTTGAATGATTATTTTTTCTAATCTTCTCTAACACTTTGAATATCACAAATCCAGAATTTCAGAATTTTCCAGTGAGTAAATCAATTGCAATAAGGAAAAACAGTAAGCAGTTTTTTTTTTCAGAAACAGAGAAATCCTAATAGGAATGAAAAACAGAATGATGAACTAGCAAAGACATAATGGAAAATGATGTATAGGAACTTGTATAGGTCTAGAATACAAGTATGAACTCAATCTAAAACAGAAAATGCACAAAGGATCAATATCAAATTCAGAAAATTAAAATTATATGACACTAAAGCAAGAAACAATCAAAAGCAATAAAAGTACTACTAGAAGTAATGACAATTATGGAATAACATGACTAAGACAAAACTTGACATGATTCAAAAAGGAAAATACTCAAACATATGATAGGCAAAAGAATTAAAACAGCAAGCAAACTCAACATAAGCCTAAAACAGAAACTTAAATTGCAAGAAAAAAATAAAAGAGCTCTTGAAATAAAGTGCTACACAACTCAACAATTAAACAAGAACACACCTAAACTCATGATACCACATGATGTGATTCCACTAGCACAATTAGAATGATTCTTGACATTCTTAGGAATCATCTTGAGTTGGTTAAGAGATAGGCACTTTATCATAGAAATGGATCAAGGTTCTATGAACAAGAACTCACCAAAACTAGTGCCAAAACACAAACTCATATAGAAGTTCCAATTATAGTCAAATTGAACCGAACAAAAAGGCACAAAAGCTAAGCAAACTGAAATAGAATGCTGGAAATTAAATTGTACCGAACTAAAAGCTGGAAAATGAAGAAGAAAGATGAAGAACAGCAAGGCACAACAAAAGAACCGAAGCAACACAATTAAAACTGAAACTGCCGAACCAAATTCAACAAGGAAACAAGCTAAGACAAGGAAATAACAAAAGAAGAAAGGAAAGAGAAGAGAGTGCTCATGAAGATGGATGTATGGTTGGATGATCACGCCACTAGAAGGATGGTTGCTCCTAGATGAGTGTGCTGCCGCCACTTGAAGACACCATGGATCCTTCAAGATAAGACTAGAGAAGAAGGCTCAAAAGCTCTCCAATGATCACTCAAAATTTGAGTATAGTTTCTTTTCTCTAAAATTCAAATCTCAATTTTACAAAGGGAGCACCTCTATTTATAGCCTAAGGTGCTGAAATGTAAGCTACACAAATTCAAATTTCCCCCTAAACATATTCTAGAACCGGCGCCTATTTACAAGGCATGAGGAAGGTGTGATCTCTTCCTTCACTTTGGCACCTCCTATTCTACTCCTACACCTATCTACTAACACACCCCCCCTCCTAAAGCTCCTAACTAAAGCCTAAAAGATGCTATAACAAAAGAGGTTTCTAATGTTTCCCTCTAAGCACCTTCAACCAAAGAAATTACAAAAAGAGAAAATAAATGTCCCCTAGCTCCTAAAGCTTTGAACATGCTTCTTGTAAGCCTTTGAGGTGGGCTTTGACCTCCATGGGCGTCCTCCATTTGTGCCTCTACCTCTTCTTGATCTTGTTGATTGGCCTCCATGTCCTCTTGAGCTTGATCTCCATCACCCAAGGCTTGTGCTCTACTCCTCATGATCCTCTATGGAAGGTTAGGTGTTGAGGCATTGATTAATGGGTCCTGACCTGACCCTGTGTCTTGAGTCATGCTCGTAGTCATCCGCCTGGAAGGCTGGGTTTGGTCAGTGGACACACTCTCTCCTAGGTTCTCATCAGTTCGTATCCAAAGTTTCTGAATTTTTTTTTGTAACACCAATTACATGTTACCAACATTCTGTAAAAAAAGGCATGTCCTAATTGTATCTACTAAAAAGGTAATACTTTTCAAAAGCCAAGACATTGATGTTGTTGCCACCCTGTTTCAATGCTAGTTTTGCTCTCGGTTTTAAATTTTCTGCACCTAATTCCCTTGGTGTTTTAGCCTGAAACTTTTACCATATTTTCTTTCATGTGTTAACAATCTCTAGTTCAAATTTCAGCTTAAAATTCCCTGTAAAACAACTATTTGCGTTTTACAAAATTCGTTGATTTGTTTATCAACGTATACATATTTGTTTATCCTCAAATTTGTGTCATTTTGTTCCTATTTGAGAATATACTTCTAAATTTTACAAATCATGTATGCTTACTAATTTTTTCTTTAACTTCTTTTATTCATTATTCCTTTAAAATTCTTCTTTGTTTCTTATTCCTTGCTTTTTGTCATGTTCTTTTCATGCTCTCGTCATCCCTCGCACCTAGTAATGAAAGGAGACATCTAAAACAAACAAGAAAGAGAGTATCATCCCAAAATACAAAAGAATGAAAAAAAATATATATTAATTTTGTTAACTTAGTATTAAAATAATACACCTAAAACAAACAAGAAAGTGAGTATCATCTCAAAATAAAAAGAATAAAAAATATTAATTTTGTGAGTTTGCCCAACTCTTTTAGTTTTCATTTTTAAATATCTTTTTTTTGTATTAAATATTTTTTATATTTCTCTCAGTTTATATTATTTCAAGGAAAGATACTTCCTCCAAACCCATATCCTTGTGTTATCAAGGAGATATAAGCTGAGGAGAGGAAATATGTTCGTGATCGTTTCTTCAATCCCAAGATACTCGAAATTGTGAAGCAACACAAAGCCGAAGCAATGGAGAGATTCAGTGGGCGTGGTGGTGGTGATTGGTGACTTTTATGGGGGAAAGTTACACTACATTCAATGATTGCCTCTGACAATAATATTTATCATTTATCCATTCAAAATTGCCTACTTCTTCCCTCATATGAGGTGAAATATTTATTTGTTGAAACATCTTGAGCTCTCTCTTTTGTTGAATTTGTACCTTGACCACTTTTTCCAAGACTGTCTTTGTACATACCATCACTAAAATGTGTTTCCTGTTGATTTTGGCTTAATCCCAAGTCCCACATCGGTGGGTTCATTGTTTGGGAAGGAGGTTTGAGGTTTATAAATTAAACTTTCCTCCTTCACTGTTATATATCCCAATTTGTAATATCTTCTCACATAATAATAAAAGTGAGTTGTTTTTGCTGTGCTCGGAGATTAGGCTAAACAGGCCGAACTCCGTTAACAATTTTCGGGTGTGTTTTTTCCTCTTTATCTCTTTTATTGTTCCGCTTTATTTATTCAATATTATTTTTCGGGTAGCTCTGTTAGGGTTATGTTTTAGTGGGAAAATTACCCGTTTTTCCCAACAAGTGGTATCAAGAATCGAAGGTTCGCCTTGGGTTGTTTGAAATTGTTTGTAATATTGAATACAATATTTTGAGTTTGTGATTGCAAGAGGTCGTCAGCAAAGTCAGAGAAATGGGAGAAGAGGGAGGTCTAAGTCTAAAGGTCGAGCCGTTGCCAAAGATGAGTGTGCTTTCTGTCATGAGAAAGGACACTGGAAGAAAGACTGTCCAAAACTGCAGAAGAAATGGAAGGCTCCACAAGATGCAAATGTTGCAGAATGCAAAAGTGATGTGGAATCAGATATCTCTTTAATTGTCTCGCTTTCAGCATCATCGTATCCAGATGAGTGGATATTGGATTCAGGTTGTACCTATCATATGTGTCCCATTCGGGAATGGTTCTTTGAATTTCAAGAACTCGATGGCGGGGTTGTTTACATGGGTAATGATAATCCATGTAAGACAGCTGGGATAGGTTCAATCAAGCTGCGGAATCATGATGGATCCACCAGAATTTTGCGGGATGTACGGTACGTGCCAAAGTTGAAGAAGAATCTCATCTCATTGGGGGCTTTAGAATCTAAAGGCCTAGTTGTGACTATGCGAGATGGAATTCTTAAAGCAACTTCAGGAGCATTGGTGATGTTGAAAGGCGTAAGGAAGAACAATTTGTATTACTACCAAGGTAGTACAGTGGTGGGGACAGTAGCGACAACAACTTCTAGCACTAAGAAGGATGTTGAGGCAACGAAGTTGTGGCATATGAGATTGGGACATGCTGGAGAGAAATCCTTGCAAATTCTTACAAAGCAGGGATTGTTGAAAGGTACGAAGGCTTGCAAACTTGAATTTTGTGAGCATTGTGTTCTGGGAAAACAACGAAGAGTGAAGTTTGGCACTGCAATTCACAATACCAAGGGTATTCTGGATTATGTGCATTCAGATGTGTGGGGACCTGCCAAGACTCCGTCAATCGGAGGTAGGCATTATTTTGTCACTTTTGTTGATGATTTTTCCAGGAGAGTTTGGGTGTTTACTATGAAGAACAAAAATGATGTGCTTGAAATTTTCCTTAAGTGGAAAGCTCAAGTTGAAAACCAGACAGGAAGGAAGATTAAGGTTCTCCGAACAGACAATGGAGGAGAATACAAGAGTGATCCGTTCCTGAAGGTATGCCAAGATTGTGGCATAGTTCGGCACTTCACTGTTAGAAAAACACCACAGCAGAATGGGGTGTCAGAGCGTATGAACAAGACACTTGTGGAGAAAGTTCGTTGTATGTTGTCTAATGCTGAGTTAGGCAGAGAGTTTTGGGCTGAGGCTGTGACATACGCTCAACATCTCGTCAATCGTTTGCCATCATCTGCTATAGATGGCAAAACCCCGTTAGAGGTATGGTCTGGAAAACCTGCAACTGATTATGATTCTTTGCATGTTTTTGGTTCTATTACATATTATCATGTGATTGAATCAAAGTTGGATCCACGGGCAAAGAAGGCTCTTTTCATGGGCTTTAGTCCTGGAGTGAAGGGATACCGTTTGTGGTGTCTAGAGGCAAAGAAGACGATTATCAGCAGGGATGTTACCTTTGATGAATCTGCCATGTTAAAGAAGGTAAATCCAGAAGGAGCTGATAGTACTCCGCAACAGGTGGAGTGTGCCCGGAAGCAGGTGGAGTTTGAGCCGATAGTGGTGATCCCAACACGAAATACCACAAGTGACTCTCTGTACCGCCCTGGTAGTCGGGAGAGATGACGTGGCATCCCGCTACAGTATAGGCGTGTTGGCAAGGCGCCAGGTTGGCAGAAGGGAAGGAAGTCGGGGGGCTCGTGAAGTCGCCAGTTATTAAGTTGGCGTGTTCCGATCTCCAGCATACTAGAAGCGGCGATCACCGGGTTAAAGATGAAGTCGCCAGGTGTAAACTCAGGCGACCAAGCGATTGGAGATCGCCAGAGAAAGCACATCGCCGAAGATGAAGGAGAAGCAGATTATGAAGGCGGCCGGCGAGACCACAGGGAAGGTGTATGAAGGCACCCTAACTCGCCAGTTCCAGTAGAGATCGCACTCCCAAGTTGGCTATGTACTGGGCAGTACCATGCATAGGTAACTTAGTAAAACAAGAGTAGAAGCAGCGCCCAAGTCAAGGAGGCTCCAGATGATGGCACGTGTACAGTTGGATACGAGCCACGTGTCCAAGTCTGTAACTGCCAGGAGAGAGAAAGTAACCAGGTATATAAGAGTTCTCAACGAACTTTCTAAGGTACGCACGTTCAGATTATACTCTTTACGCTTGCGAGTTATAGAGCTGACTGTGAGAGAGGATTTGCACGGTTCTTGTTCTCTTAGTATTTGGTGATTCGGTCACTGACTTGGGCGTTGGAGTGCGATCGGCCGCAGCGCCGCCGCTCTGTTTCTTTGCAGGTTCTTGAGGTGGATCTCGAAGAGGAACGGAGGTGTGAAGCGGTGCACACGTCGATCCTTTGACGAGGCAGTTTCCAGCGTTCTAGTCAACAGGCAGGATCACTCTCCTATGGTAGAAGAAGAGTCAGATGAGGAAGAGGTTCCTACCCAAGAATCTCAACAGCAATCAGCGCCAATTGCAGTTAGAAGACAGAGACGAGATATTCAGAAGCCTGCTCGTTTCATGGATATGGTTGCCTATGCACTTCCAGTTGTTGATGACATTCCATCCACTTACCCAGAAGCCATTCTGAGTTCAGAGAGTGGTAATTGGGCAGGTGCGATGGAAGAGGAGATGCAGTCTTTGAAGAAGAACAAGACGTGGAAGCTGGCACAATTACCGAAAGGTAAGAAGGCAATTGGGTGCAAATGGGTATTTGCAAAGAAAGAAGGATTTCCTAATAAAGAAGATGTTCGCTACAAGGCAAGGTTGGTTGCTAAAGGCTTTGCTCAGAAGGAGGGAATTGATTATAATGAGGTATTTTCTCCAGTTGTTAAACATTCCTCCATTCGAATTTTGTTGGCCTTGGTAGCATAGTTGAATTTGGAGCTTGCTCAACTTGATGTAAAGACCGCGTTCCTACACGGTGATTTGGAGGAGGAAATCTATATGACTCAACCAGAAGGATACAAGGTTGATGGTAAAGAAGATTGGGTTTGTAAACTTAGCAAATCGTTGTACGGACTGAAACAATCTCCGAGACAGTGGTAGAAACGATTTGATAAGTTCATGAAGGATCAGAAGTACAAGAGAAGCAAATATGATCACTGTGTGTATTTGCGCAGACTTGAAGATGGTTCCTACATTTACTTACTCTTATATGTTGATGATATGCTGATTGCAGCAAAAAGCCAAGTTGAGATTGACAGGTTAAAGGCTCAGTTGAGTAAAGAGTTCGAGATGAAGGATTTGGGGGAAGCCAAGAAGATTCTCGGCATGGAGATAAACAGGGACAGAGAGAGGGGAAAACTTTGGCTGTCACAGAAGCAGTATTTGCAGAAGGTACTACAACGTTTTGGTATACACGAAGATACAAAACCTGTAAGTACCCCACTTGCTCCTCATTTGAAATTGATGTTCGCTATCACTTTGTGCGTGAGATTCTCGAAGAAGAGGAGATTGTTCTCCAGAAGATTCACACTACGGAGAATCCTGCAGATATGCTCACCAAGGTGGTTACAAAGACCAAGTTTGAACACTGTTTAGACTTGGTTAATATCTTGCACATTTGAAGTTGGCGTCCAGAGGCGCAAATTTGAAGCACTGTAAAGTTTGTTTTTGTTATGTTTTGAGAAGATTTGTTTTAGGTGGGACTTGAAATTAAGCCAAGGTGGAGATTTGTTGATTTTGGCTTAATCCCAAGTCCCACATCGGTGGGTTCATTGTTTGGGAAGGAGGTTTGAGGGTTATAAATTAAACTTTCCTCCTTCATTGTTATATATCCCAATTTGTAATATCTTCTCACATAATAATAAAAGTGAGTTGTTTTTGTTGTGCTCGGAGATTAGGCTAAACAGGCCGAACTCCGTTAACAATTTTCGGGTGTGTTTTTTCCTCTTTATCTCTTTTATTGTTCCGCTTTATTTATTCAATATTATTTATCGGGTAGCTCTGTTAGGGTTATGTTTTAGTGGGAAAATTACCCGTTTTTCCCAACATTTCCTTCATAAAGACATACATAGATTACTTGTTCCACGGCGTTTGAAAGTTGGAGGCACACTGGTGTTCCCGACTTTGATCGAAACTCGAATCTTCCCACGGTGCAACTCCTTAAACGAACACCCCCAACAGGTTTAGAGTTTTTCTTAGTGGGGTTGTGATGGAAACCAAGTAGAGGACGCCCAAGCCCATGACGCCCAAGCCCAAAGAATCACTAGGAGCATGACAAGAGCTTTGGGACAAGAGGGTCAAATGATGACTCTTCTTATTTCTATTGTATAGTGGAGGTGGTGTGGATATTAAATAAATAGGTGTGAATGTATTACAGAGAGTCACGTTGTCCATGTGACTTAGTGGGAGGGTGTAGGTGTCATATAGGAGGTGCCAAAACTAGAAAGGAAGTCACACTTTCCTCATGCTCTAGTTGGCGCCATTTTAGTGTCATTTAGGGGGGAATTTGAATTTGATTTAGCTTCTCATTTCAGCACCTCTTAGGCTAAAATAAGGTGTTTGCTTTTGTAAAATTCAGAATTGGAAATTTGATATAGAGAAACTCTACTCATTTGGAGAGAGATTTGTGTGAGATTTGAATCTCCTTGCTTGGTCTCATCTTGTGAGCTATTGAAGAGCTTCAAGTGGCGGCTTCCTTCACTTATCTTGGAACAATACTCCAAGTGTCGTGATGCAGTTCCAATTCTCCATTCCAGCCGAGCTTCATTCTATAAGTTTTCATTCCTTTCAGCCGAGCTTCGTTCCAAAAAATTTTTGAGTTGCTGGACACTTTGATTCTGTTTTGTGATTAGTAATTCTGTTTTTCTGTTTTTGAGTATTTCTTGCTGTTTTAATTGTTGTTAATGCTTTGTGCTTGAGTCATTTTAATTTTTGAATCCATACATGTTTTGTCTAGTCATGTTTTTTTTTCTATAATGTCATCAATTCCTTGTAGTCCTTTTCTTGCTATCTTTGGTTGATTGTTTTTATTTGAGTTCAAATTTTGGTTTCTATTTTTTTCTTGATCCTTTGGTGCATTTTATTTTTAATTTTGAGTTCATGCTTGTGTATTAGATCTATACAAGTTCTTATTCATCATTTCTATTGTGTCTTTGTAGTTTCTTTAATTCTGTTTTTCATTCCAGTATAGGTTCCTCTGTTTTTCATAAAAACGTGCTGACTGATTGGTTTATCAAAATTTCTGTGTTTACTAGAAAATTATGAAATTCTGGAATTAAGTAGTTTGCGGTGTTACAAAAGAGTGAAAAAAATAAGTACATCAAAATTCAATATACAAAAAAAATTATAAATGAAATACGAACAGTGTGTAATTCTGCCGAAAAAAATACGGTAATCTGGCAGTGATTTTGAAAAATTTATTACAATTAATTGGTGTACTTTTTTTGAGTGATTCCAGTGCCAATATTTAGATAAGATCTTGAATTTCCAGTGGTTAAAATTTCACATTCCAGTTCGCTTTCTAGAGTTCCAGTTAAATTTTTTAAGTCACGCACGGTTTTTAACAAAAAATTCCAGTAGCATTGTTTTTGTTTTCTTCATCTATTCTAGTATTATTCTTTAGGACTCCTTTGTGTACTATCCTTTCTTTGTGTGCCTTAATTTTCTTGCTTGTCTTTTAGTTCATATTCTTTTCTAGTTTTGTCATATCTTGCATTCTGTTTTGGTTTAGCTTTTCTTGCTTATACATTTTCTTGCTTGTCTTCTTTGTTTCTCTAGTTTTTGTGGTGATTTGTTCCTTGATTAAGTGTGGTTTGCTTTGACATTTTTCATTTGAAGCTCATCCAATCCACAAGAGAGGCTTGGTTAAGGAAAGAACATTTTCTTGGAGTGGTTTGAGTACATTCTTTTGGCCTTTTCCAGCAAGCTACATACTTTCTTTTGCTAACAAGTTTCCTTAATTGTTTGTTGTTGTTTTTGTGTCTTTTATGATCATGGATAATTTTTCTAGTGGAGAATCCTCCAAACCTTGCTCACCTCAAAAGGCAGCTCTCTTTGAAGATTTGAAGAATGCTAGACAATCAAATGCACAATATCTTGACATGATAAGACAAATGGAGGCAAGGCTCCAAAGCTTGGAGATGGCCCGTGAAGATGTTCATCAAAACCGGGAGAGAAGACATCATCATCATCATCATCATAGGCATTCTTCAAGGACTTCTCACTCTTCTCATGGATATCATGAAGACAATGCACGGCAAAGGCACCATCCCCATGAAGAGAGGCGCCAGCATGTGGCTGTCCCTTATTCACCTAATGTAAAACTCCCTAGCTTTAGTGGTGAAAGTGATCCTAATGTATACTTACGGTGGGAGGCCAAGGTTGAGCAAATATTTGATGTAAATGGGGTTATAGATGTTCATAGGGTTAGATTAGCATCATTAGAATTCTTAGACTATGCCATGCAATGGTGGCATCAAACTCTCTTGGACATTAACCTACACAAGAGACCGCCCGTGGTCTCTTGGGATGATTTCAAAGCTTGTCTACGCGCTAGATTTGTGCCTCCACACTTTAGGAAAGACCTATTGTTGAAACTCCAACGGTTTCATCAAGGCACGCTAAGTGTGGATGATTACTTTAAACAACTAGACACGCTTTTAATTAGAGTTCGTATGGATGAGAGTGAGGAAGCTAAGATAGCTAGGTTTGTTAGTGGCCTTCGAAGGGACATTCAAGACGTGGTAGAGCTACAAGAATATTCTTCATTGCAAAATGTAGTTCACCTTGCTAGTAAAATTGAAAATCAACTTGCAAGGAAAAATGCTTTCAAAAATTCTTCTAAAGATAGCTACTACCACTCTTCTTGGAAAAATAAAAATAGCTCTTTTTCAAATATCCCTTCTAAGGACTCTACTTTCAAACCTATAGATTCTAAGCCTTCCACTTCCACTTCTAGGCCTGAATCACCAACTAAATCGTCTAGTAAGAAGTGTTTTAAATGCTTAAGCTATGGACATATTGCTTCTAATTGCCCTTCTAAACGAAATATGTATATGCATGATGGGGTAGAGGGTAGTGAGCATGAGTCTGAATCTTCTAGACATTCCTCACCTTCTAGGTCCCCTAGTGAGAATGAGAGTGAAAGCCCACATGAGGGTGACCTATTGGTAATAAGACGCATGCTTGGACAAGTTTTAAAACCTTTTGAGGAAAGTCAAAGGGAAAATATTTTTCATTCAAGGTGTCTTATTAATGATAGGGTATGCTCTTTGATTGTGGATGGGGGGAGTTGTGCTAATGTGGCAAGCACAAGAGTGGTAGACAAGCTTGGATTATCTACCATCTCTCATGCCAAGCCCTACAAATTACAATGGTTGAGTGAGGTAGGTGAGATTGTTGTTAACAAACAAGTCCTCATTACTTTTTCTATTGGTAGATATAAAGATGAGGTCTTGTGTGATGTTGTCCCAATGGAAGCCACACATATTCTTTTAGGTAGGTCATGGCAATTTGATAGAAAAGTTTTTCATGATGGCTTTACCAACAAAATTACTTTTAACTCTCATGGGCACAAAGTCATTCTTAAGTCTCTCTCTCCAAAGGAAGTACATGAGGACCAAGTTAAAATGAGAGAAAAGAGAGAGAAAGAAAATGATAAAAAAAGTTCCAAGAGAAGCCTTCTCATGTCCACACAATAAGTTAAAAAGGTAATAGTTACTCAAAAGCCTATTTTTTTAGCTATTCCTAGGACTATTGAATGTGAGTCGGCTAAGGATAGTCCCACATGTTTGGACAATTTGGTAAAGGAATATGAAGATGTGTTTCAAGATCCTCCTAAAGGCTTACCACCTCTAAGAGGGATTGAACACCAAATAGACCTCATGCCTGGGGTTTCTTTACCAAATCGCCCTGCATATAGGACCAATCTATTTTCATTCTCATATAATGTTGTGTTCAAGAGTTTAAAAGTGTCTATGTTCATCCAACTCGTATCAGGTTGTAGTTGAACTCACAAAACTTAATTTTGAGAGAACGGGATTAGGCCTGTACTTGCCTCCAATCGAGATTAATCATGGATGCTCGAAGACGTAGAGAGTTTGTTACTGGACAAAGTTGTAGTTTTGTTTGTTACTGGAGTTGTAGTTTTGTTTGTTATAGACAAAATTGTAGTTCTATAGTTACACTATTTTATTTTATTTTGTTATGTTGTTTAGGGAGATGTATAGATATAAGGTTGTTATAAGAGTGGTTAAGGCATAGAAAAATGTCAATTGTAATTCTTGAATTCTTCTCATTGACTTATTACAAACAGAATCCATTCTTTCATTAGAATTCCCTTCGTTTTATAATTCTTTGAGTGACCTTAAACTCCTAGAATTATCTACATCAGTGGTATCAATTGGGCACCTTCCTATCAAGAGTATGGCAGACGCAACACGTAGTCAAACCATGTTACGTGAACAGGAAGACCGTCTAGAACCAAGATTGAAAGTAAGAATCATGGAGATTACGACCTCCATGAGATAGACGTTGGACTCCGCTGTGGCGAAACGCATTTAAGAATGTTTCTAGAATCATCTTGTTGCCCCAGATTTACAAATGGCACAAACACACCATAGTTCTTCCACTTATTCGCGTGGAACAAGATTAGTCTAAATTGAATTTCCTTGCTTTAATGGTGATGGCGTGAAGCAATGGATTTATTGTTGCGAAACATACTTTGCCATTGATGGTATGCCCGAGGAGGTCAAAACAAAGTTGGTTGTTGTTAATCTTGAAGGCAAAGCTTTATAATGGCACACATTTATGGTGAAATCTTTTTCCCTAAACAACCTCCCTGTTTGGACAGAATTTAAGGCAATGTTGACAGAACAATTTGGAGGTATTTACGATAACCCAATGGCTGATCTAATACGCTTGCAACAAACAAGATTAGTTGTTGAATATCAAGAAAAATTTGAATCAGTGATTTCTAGATTACAACTCTCAAGAATATAAAATTAGTTGGTTTTTTGAGTTGGTTAACACATGACATTCAAATGATGGTTTGAATGTTCCAGTTGACCATCGTTTTGAAGGTTGCACAATTGGCAAAGTTATATGAATTTGTTGCAACCTCTTGCCTCTCCACCCAAACAATTCTTGAAGTTTTCCAAGAATAGTGTTGTAATCAAGCCACTCTTATCTCTTTCTTCTTCCAACAAGGGGGATTTTCCATCTACCAAAAACCAAAACCAACTCCATCAACAACCCTACAGAAGCCTCACACCTGCTTTTATGAGTGAAAGAAGATCAAAGGGTCTTTGTTATTTCTGTGATGAACCTTTTACACCTACACATTCTCTAACTCACAAAAAGTTAGAAATTCATGTGTTAGAAGTCAATGATGATCAACCATCAGATTTGGAGGACTTATCTCAAAATTTTCTCACTAATCATGGACAGTCACTGGACCCTCACATTTCTATTAATGCTCTTACGGGTGTGGCAAAATTTAAAACCATGAGAGTAACGAGTTATTTCAAGAAAAGACCAATCCACATCCTTATAGGCAGTGGAAGTACTTACAATTTTCTTGATGCTCTATTGGCTACAAAAATGGGTTGCTTACTTGAAGAAAATCCTCCCTTGAATGTGGTGGTTGCAGATGGGGCGAAGGTCACTATAATCTCTATGGTAAAACAACTTTCTAGGACTATTCAAGGGATTGGTTTTACTTCTGATATGTTATTACTTTCGTGTGGTTCTTGTGATCTAGTCCTAGGAATAGAATGGTTTCTCACCTTGGGTGATATTACTTGGAACTTCGAAAAGTTGACTATGTTGTTTTCGGTTAAAGGAAGGAAGTTTGTATTGTGTGGATCTTCAAGGAAGTTTGTATTGCGTGGATCTTCTAAAGAAGGATTGAAAACTATGAGAAGAAAACATATATGTGATGCACAAGATGTCACATTGTTGCATTCTTTAACAACTCATGCTTCTCCCAGTGTAGAGATTGCTCAGATTGTTGAATTGTTTCTGCAGATATCTTTTCGGAGCCAACCATTTTGCTACCAAACAGAGTTGGGCATGATCATCGCATTCCCTTAGTCCATGAAGCAATTCCAGTAAACAAAAGACCATAAGATACGCTAAACAGTAGAAAGATATTATTGACAAACTGGTTCAAGAATATCTCAATAGTGGGTTTATTCAAAACAACATGATGGAGATCAAATAAGAGAGGATTTTACCAATGGAAGAAGAGGTCATTCACCCACACATTTGAAGTTCTTCCTTCTAGTCTTCTAAAAAATTAAAGAAGAATTAAATAAAGAGAGGACCAAGCTTAAAGCAAAAGAAGACTACAAGCTTTCAAGAATGGGCTTCAATTAATATCTCTCTTTATAGTTGCTTTCAATTTGTAAATAATATAGAATAGTGTTTAGGTA
Source organism: Phaseolus vulgaris (assembly GCF_000499845.2). Taxonomy (NCBI): domain Eukaryota; kingdom Viridiplantae; phylum Streptophyta; class Magnoliopsida; order Fabales; family Fabaceae; genus Phaseolus; species Phaseolus vulgaris. The sequence continues at coordinate 16,053,621 of NC_023758.2, read as the reverse complement.
GGTGCTAAGAGGGAAACCTAAAGATACCTCTTATGTAAAGCATCTTTAGATATTAGTTTTAGAACATTCTAGTAGATTGACCCTTCATAGCTCACTATAGGCGCTAGAAGTGAGACATGTGCAAGGGACCTTAGGTAGCTTCCTTTGTAAGCTTCTTTACACTTTCATGATCGGTCATCCTTCTATAAAAGGAGGGGCTAGAGTCTTCATAAAGGAGAATTGATTGTTTTAGTAATGAATCTCTCCCCAAATTGGTGAGTGAGTGAGTGAGATTTGTCTTCTCCTCTTCTAGTCTCATCTTGAGTGCTATTGGTTCCTCAAGTGGCGGCAATTCACACTTATCTTGGAGCATTCACCCTTCAAGTGGCGTGTTCCTCAACCAAGAACTCCAACCACATAAGTTCTCTTCTCTTTTCCATCTCTTCATCCATTTCCATGTCCATATAAACTCTAGAAACATATCTTAGGATTTTCTTGCACTTTTGTTCGGTTCTTTTGGTTCTTATCTTGTTTTGTTCGGTTCATCTCATTTCTTTACTGTTTTAATCGGTTCAAATGCTGTCTTTCATGGTTTTGTTCGGTCCAATTGATTTCTAGTTAGTTTTAATCGGTTCCTTTGCTTTCTTGTGCATTTCAATCAGTTCATTTGACAAGAAATGGGTTTCTACATGAGTTTGGCTTGGTTACTTGTGTTTTGGTGAGTTCTTGAATGTTAAGAACATTGATCCAATTCTTGAAAAGTTCCTAATCATATTCCAACTCAAGTTGATTCCATATCATGTCTATGAAACATCTCTATCTTGCTATTGGAATCATATCACAACACCAGTTCTTATGCGAGTCCAGTAGTTTTGGTGGGAAAGAAGGATGGTACATGGATATTATGTGTTGACTACAGGGACCTTAACAAACAAACTATAAAGGACAAATTTCCCATACCTCTAGTGGATGACCACCTAGACAAGCTACATGGATAAGCTCTCTTTTCAAAAATTGACCTCAGAGCAGGCTACAATTAAGTTCGCATGGATGAAGGTAATATCCATAAAACAACCTTCAAGACTCAAGCTGGACATTTTGAATATTTGGTTATGCTATTTGGCATCACCAATGCTCCAACAACATTTCAAGGGTTAATGAATGAGGTATTTAGCAAATTCCGAAGGAAATTTATGTTGGTATTTTTTTATGATATCTTGATTTACAGCGAAACCTTGGAAGATCATGTGACTCATCTAAAACAAGTGTTGATGATTATGCAACAGCAATCTCTATTTGCAAAAAAAATCTAAATATTATTTTGGAGTGGAAAAAGTAGAATACTTGGGTCACATTATTTATAAACAAGGAGTAGCCACTGATCAAAAAAGAGTATGGTTGTGCAGCAGTGGCCAATTAAACAATTGCGTGGATACCTTAGGCTAGCAGGTTATTACAAAAGATTTGTGAAGTGTATGGAAATATTGCTAGACTTTTAACAAATATGCTAAAGAAAAATACATTTTTTTAGTTTGCAGAAGCTAAAGATGCCTTTCATTCTCTAAAAGCTAGTTTGGTAAGTTCACATGTTCTTGCTCTAGCAAAATTTTCTAAACCATTTGTTGTTGAGGTGGATGCTTCAGGTATAGGTATCAGGACTGTTGTGATGCAAGAACACCATCCTATAGTCTTTATTTGTTATGCCTTAAATTTACAACAACAATCTTTGTCCACTTGTGAAAAAGAATTGTTAGCCTTAGTTTTTGTGGTACAAAAGTGGAGACATTATTTGCTTACTTCTCACATCATTATAAAAACGAATAATAGAAGTCTCCAGTACATATTGACTCAAAGATTGACCACACCCTTCTAGCAAAAATGGTTGGTCAAACTCATGGAGTTTGATTTCTCTATTGAATTCAAACAAGGTCATACAAATGTAGTTGCGGATGCTTTATCCAGAAAGGATATAGTGGAAAACATGGTTATCACTACACTTACTCCTAATGTTGACTTAATGGACAAAATTATATTATCATTGTAGCAGGACATTCTCTTACAACAACTCATACATGATATCCAATCTATGACGGCCACTCATAGACATTATACATGGCACCAAGGTATTATGCGCAGAAAGGGCCGATTGGTGGTGGGAAAAGATGCTTGAGATGGGACATTTTTCTTTGGTTACATTCTTCTATTTTTGGTGGCCATTCAAGTGGAGATGCTACTCTAAAAAAACTGCAAGTTGTCTTTTATTGGAAAGAAATGACAAAAGATGTCAAATTTTTTGTTATGCGGTGTGAAATCTATCAACGATGCAAATTTGATGCAACTGCGTCTCCAGGACTGCTGCAACCTTTACCTATACCTGGAAAAATTTGGCAACATATTACAATGGATTTTATAGAAGGATTACTTTCTTCACATTGTAAAAATGTCATTTATGTGGTTGTGGATAGGTTGAGCAAATATGTCCACTTTATATCTTTAATTCATCCTTATGCTGCTGCTGAAGTAACCCAATCTTTTCTTGATAATGTGTTTGATCCTGCCTGTTGACCAAAACGTTGGAACTTGCCTCGTCAAACTTTGGATCGACGTGTGCACCGCGTCAACCTCCGTCCTTCGTCACGATCCACCTCAAGAACCTGCAAAAGAACAGAACGGCGCCTCTGCGGCCGATCGCACTCCAACGCCCAAGTCAGTGACTGAACCACCAAATACTTCAAGAGTAACACTCAAGAACTCTCAAGGAACGTGAACCAGTTCTCTCTCACAGTATGCTCAAGAACTCGCAAGCGTAAAGAATACAATCTGAACGTGCGTACCTCAAAAGTTCGTTGGGAAACCCTTATATACCTGGGCACTTTCTCTCTCCTGGCAGTTACACATCTGGACACGTGGCTCGCATCCAGCTGTACACGTGCCATCATCTGGAGCCTCCTTGACTTGGGCGCTGCTTCTGACTCTCTTTTGGCTAAGTTACTTATGCATGATACTGCTCAGTGCATAGCTAACTTGGAGCGCGATCTCTACTGGAATTGGCGAGTTAGGGTGCCTTCGTACACCTTCCCTGTGGTCTCGCCGACCGCCTTCATAATCTGCACCACCTTCATCTTCGGCGATGTGCTTGCTCCGGCGACTTCATCTTTGACCCGGCGACCGCCGGTTCTGGTATGCTGGAGATCGAAGCACGCCAACTTCATAACTGGCGATTACACGAGCCCCCCGACTTCCTTCCCTTCTGCCAACCTGGCGTCTCGTCAACACGCCTATACCGTAGCTTGGTGCCACGTCATCATTTCCGACTACCAGGGCGGTACAGTGTTTAAACTGCATGGTTTTCCTAACTTTATTACTAGTGATAAAGATGCAGTTTTTGTGAATCAATTCTAGAAGGATTTAATGGCTTTTCAATGTGTGCACTTTCAATTGTCTACTGCATATCATCCGTAAACGGATGGGCAAATAGAGATTTTAATAGCTGTTTGGAGACCTTTTTGCGGTGCATGTGTTCAAATGTTCCTCACTTGTGGTATAAATGGTTAGCTTTGGCTGAATGGTGGTATAATACTACCTACCACAATACCATTAAGTCCATTTCTTATGAAGTGGTGTATGGCCAACAACTGCCCCTTTATCTTATTTTCCAAGTGAATCAATAATTGAATTGGTTGATAGAAGCTTGAAGAAGAGAAGAGAAGCATTGAAATTGATTAAGTTTCACATGAAAAAGGCGGATAACAGGATGAAAAGGGCGATCAAACACAGGAATGATAGAACATTTAAAATTGGTGACATGGTTTATGTAAAGTTGCATCCTTGTCGCCAAACTTCGGTAGCTTTTCAAAAGAATGCTAAGCTTGCACTGAAATATTTCAGTCATTTTCAAATTGACAACAAGATAGGAGCAATAGCATACAAACTCCAACTTCCTTCCCAATCTAAAATTCACAATGTGTTTCATGCTTCGTAACTCAAGCGACATGTGGAGGACATGATGACTGCAATTTCAATTCCAAAAACTGAAGTGCAGATAAGAGAACCAAAATTAATTATGGATCACATGACGGTTAAAAGAAAAAACGGAGTTGTGACTAAAATCCTTGTCAAATGAAGTACCAATTTCCTGAAGATGCTATTTGCGAATTCTTTTATGACTTAATGAAAAAATTTCCAGATTTTCATCCTTGAGGACAAGGATTCTCTGAAGGGGAAGGGTTTGTTACAGGACAAAGTTGTAGTTCTGTTTGTTACAAACAAAGCAGTAGTTTTGTAGTTACATTGCTTTTTCTATTTTTCTGTTGTTTAGATTCCGTTTTTCTATTGTTTAAGGAGCTGTATAGATAGCTATATAAGGTTGTTATGAGAGTGGTTAAGGCATAGAAAAACCTCAATTGTAATTCCTAAATTCTTCTCCTTAACTTAATACAAATTGGAATCCATTCTTTCATTGTAATTCCCTTCGTTTTCTAATTCATCGGGTGGCTTAAGCTCCTAGAAGTACCTACATCAGAGTTGCACATGATGAAGCAAGTTGTTGCAACAATAGTGACCATCAGGTCGATATTCATGAAGAATTTCGAGAAAAGGAATCTGATGCATTGGGTACTCAACAATTTAATGTATACGGTGAATCCGACCAAGTGTATGCTTATGAAGACTATTCCCGGGATACGAATTTAGCTTTTGGTTTGTCTTTGTATAACGTGAGGCAAGCAAAGAATCCTCATATTGTTGTAGGATGTGTTCTTTTCATTCTAAAGGGAGCATGGAGGAAGTCTGCACAAAAAAAGGAAATCGACTTACAATTATCAAGGTGTCATCATAAGCTGAACACTTGTTTGTGGATGTCAGGAACTCTAAGAAGTGTAAGCGAACAAAAATAATGGTTACTTCATCCTTTTTCTTTCTAAGAATATGTCAAGTAATAGTTACAATGTTTTCTTCTCCAAGCGTATTGTTGTCATGAAGGCACTAGTTGGATACCCTGAAGAAATGGAAATCCTGTCTATTTTTAGATGGGGAATGGCAAAGAGAGGAAAACGGCTCTTAGGTTCGAACAGAGAGATAATAGAATGTCTCATTAGAAGAAAAGAGGAAAATATATTGGAACAGTAAGTTCTACAAAATTTCACGTGAAGGTCATTTTTTCCAAGCTACCCAAGTTTTGTTAGTAGCTATATTAAGATCTCTCTTTTGTTGAATTTGATTATTAATCTTTTTTTCTTGGAGTGTCTTTGCACTTGTCATCCCTGGAATGTGCTTCCTTGATAAACATACTTTAATTACTTGCCTTACTAGGTAAGGTCAAGACCATCACCACACCGTTCAACCAAAACAACCTAGGAATCAATGTCGATGATATGTTGGAAAATTGGGGCAACATATATTAACTTTTAGTCAAATACGATATTAACTCAAACATATTAATCTAGACCTAGACTCAATAAATAAAATCGAAATTTGATAGGTAAGTTATAACTTTAATTGCATTTATTACTCATGATTCCACCTAAATAATTTGAACGTTGAAGTATCTTTTGTAGGTACACAAACCTCTCTTTTGGATATGGGATGTACAAGTGAAACCTTTTGAACGAGATTATTGCAAAATCAACACAAGACATAATAACATGGTGAAAGAGGAGAGTTACTCGACATGTGTAAGAACATTATGGGGTCGAGGAGGATGTTGAAGAAATTTATGGTATCAATGAGGAATATGACAAAAAATTGTCACATATTAGTAGATGCTCGGTCAACTGAGGTAGGACACATGACCCTACTCTTTAGAAGAATTAACACTTTAAAATGCAAAAGGAAAATGGTAGAAATGATAGAAATGAAACAAAAGAAAGCAGAGGAGATCAACACTTTAAGACAGGAGAAAGAGGAGTTGAGAAAAAGGTTGGGGGAGGGGATGCACATGTCTCGACCTATCGAGGAAAAGGCCTACCAAGAGCAAACTAAGAAAGACATGACAATTTCACCCTGTTTAAGACTGTCTTCGACTATAGAAACTTGAGGATTGGAAGCTGAAAGTCACAAAGTTAAGTCCCAACTGCACACATTGGGAAACACTTCTGTGACGATAGGAGGCACTCGGCGACACCCATTCGCTAACACATCAATGGACACCATGCTCTCATCCAACTGGAAAGTCCTAATTATTGATCTATATGACAATACAACCGCCTCAGACAAACATGTTGATGTCGATGCTATCCAAATGAATTTATACACAATAGATGACATTATGTTGCATCGCGCGTTCCCCACGTTCTTGAAGGAGGTGGTGTTAAGTTGGTTCACATAACTTCCCCCCTTCTCGATTGACACTTTTAACATGTTGGTGGCTAAATTCAGGAAGTAGTTTGCGACAAGCCGACCACATCATCTAACATCACATTGTAAACACCTGGCAAGAGAGAGAGAGAGTTGTTGAGACTCTTCATGGAAAGATTCGAAAAAGTAGCTTTGAACATTTGTAACCTTGGCTCCATGGTCATCATGGTGCAAACAAAGAATTTTGCAATCATGAAGACATTAGTGGATTAGGGGAGCTCAATCAACAATCTTTATTAAAAAAAATCTAGAAGCTGCAAATCCCTAAAACAAAGATCCAACCCTACGACAACTAGATCGTGGGGTTCTTGGAAGAAATAGTTGACACACAATGATACATTAACTCATACAAAGTTTGGTGAAGGTAGCCTAACAAGTAAAACTATCAAAATTTGATACTTCATCGCTGATGTCAACATCTCATATAACATCTTCTAGGAAGACCTTCTCTGAACAAATTAGATGTGATAGTCTTCACGACTCACTAAGTAATGAAGTTCCCTTAACCACTTTTTTCTAGATTGTCTTTGCACATCTCATCACTAAAATGTGTTTCATTCATAAACACATACATAAATTACTTGTTTTGAAAGTTTGAAGTTAATAATTCATATTGGATGACGTGTTTATATTTATGTTTCAAATTGTAATTGTTTGGATCATTGATATGGGATGAGGTGTTTATATTTTTTGTTTCAAATTATAGTATCAAAGTAAGAATGTGAATGATAAAATATTTATTTATTTATATGTATAGTTTTACAGAAGGAATCAAATTACATTTTATAAATAATAATGTAGATATATGCTTTTACCAAAAATATAAAAAAAATTATATGTAAAAGTTAAAATGAAAAAAAAAAGTAATTAATCAAAGAGGTTAAAAAACACAAGTTTTAAATTTGGAGTACAAATACTACTTTCCAAACTTTGTTATGACATTTTTAATTATTCTAATAATAAAAAAGCACTTGTGCAATTCTATCTAGAGACTACTTGTTCTGTAAGCTCTTGTACATAAGGTCAAATAGTTATCATCAAAATACTAGATTAACTTACCTAAAAGAAGTCTTTCAAGCTTAGAGTAGTTCTGTTATTAAAGTTTGTCTTCACAAGTTTACCCAAACAGACCCTTAGAGAAAAACTTACATAAGCAATTCAATATAGACTATCTTAATAATCAAGTCATTCAATATTCTAACCACACTCTCTATAAAAGAATATTAAAATTGGAAAAATCATATGGGAATTAGGAATATACTTTGTAGTAAACAATTGAAGAGGACAAATGAAAAGAGGGGAAATGAAAAATGTTTGGTATCATATCTAAAAGTGTGAAAAAAAGTGTAGAGGCAAAGGAATCTTCCTAATGACATTTTTCCCTTACATATAAATTTGAAATCAAACTCAAACCATTTACTCAAATACATCACATGTTGATTGTACGATATTTGTTTCTTACATTCATTTATTTCTTGATTTTTTATGGACTCGTCATGCTTTGAATCCAAATTAGCTTTATTAGTTTTGTTATTATTTGAAAGATTCCATATTAATTTTATTAGAAATTCAAATGTGAATTTGAGTCTTCCAATAATTAAACATAAGAAATTAAATATATATAATAAAAAAACTCGTAAATTCAAGTTAAATCTTTAGTGTTTTATATAAGTTTTTATTGCTGAATGACCTAGGTGTATCTAACTCTTTTAAAAAAAAACAATTCTCATGCATTAAAAAAATGTTAATCACATCTTCAAATTATTCTTTTAGAAAATTTTAGAGATATGGTCTATAAAAACATAAGTAAATAAGTTTATTTTAACTTGTAATAAAAGTTAGAAAAAAATGTATGAAAAAAATAATTCATGAGAGGACATGCTTGATTAAAATTTTATCAAAATAGGGATCAGAAAACAATATATTGGGAAGCTCAAGCTCATGAGTTACTGTGACCTAAAACTTTGTACATGGGTTTCGACTTAGTTCCCACTTAGCCTACCACCAATTCAACCTGAAGAAGGTGAGGGCTAAGGGATGTTGAAGTTGAAGTACCTTTGGGCTCAGAAATCAAAGAATGAACAATTCCCATCAATATAATCTGAAAATAGTTTTGTCTAATTAATCAACACCCAAGTTGGTCACAACTTTCTACTATGAACCAGGCTAGATGATGGTTTTGGATCAAAAGCTCTCTCCTCTTGATCACCACCAAAGAGCAGATTAGTCCAATTTGTTGACCTCTGAACAATCCTGGTGGGAACCCTGTCACTATCTTCCCCACCAGAGGCCTCATACCCATCACTGGTTGACCTTGACAGAGGGATTCCCTTCAGGTTTGCAGCACCAAGGGCAGAAAGACTGGCAAGCCTTCTTGCTTCTTCAGCTTCAGTCGAAGACACTCGAAACGGGTGGATGTCCGGCGAATCTAAACTGCTTTCAGGTGAAGAAGCAACAATCCCAGCCGAGCTTGATACTGCCTGACTTGTTTGAAACGCACCATGTGCTTCCAGCTGCAGAGGAGCCAAACTAGATGTTCCACTGAATCCTTTGGCAACAATGTTGCTGGTAGAAAATTTTGGTATGGCCTCCATAGGCAAATCCGCGGGCAGACGAATCCGTTTGCCTGCCCGTCTTCTGTTGGTCTCAACCCTGGGACTCATTCGCCGACCACTGCTGCCAGAGTTGTGGTCTGGTTCCAGCCTGAAAGGCTCATTGTTGTGTCTTGTCACAGGCTGAAGAATTTTTGATTTTTTTCTTGCTTCTGCAGCAGCCTTGGAAACCTCTTCAGCATTCAACCGTGCCAGAGTCCATGGACTGATTTTGACTGCTCCAGGATTCTTTTTCTTAACCGGCTCGTCTCTCATTGTCTTCTTTCCCACCGAGCTTACAGAAGCCGTTTCTGGGGGCACTACATCAAACTGCATAATGCAAACCATCACGTACCATCAACAAAACTAAGATATATAATGTCAGTTATTCTGTTTTTCATGGTCATAAAAAAACTACGGAATTCTGCTATAACTAACTCCACATTTTGAAAACATGGACAATTTGATAGGTTTAAGAAGTATTTCATTTCCCTTCATTAATATCAGTGAATTTTATGTTTTATGCAGTAACAATTTTCAATAACTAAGTCATTCATTCAAATCATGTGTCAGATTTTCATGCACTGATCCTTCAATTTGTGTCACATATCTGATATGTATAGGATACTCTGCGATACTTTATCGGTAGTTCATATCTATGAAAACACTAATACTTTATGATTACATTAATTTATAATTTTTATTTTGACAATGTCTAAGATATGTGATCATTTGGATCCACAACTGCAATTATATATTCATAATGTTTTAAGAATTTTTATACATTTTTAAATATATATGTCAGGTATCTTATCTTATTATTTTCAAAAGGCGTATCATCATCTCAGATAAACATCATAATCACATGAGGAATTAGATGCAGAGGTCTAGTGTAAAATAAAGATATATAAACATTAACTAATAGCAGTAGTGAAATGAAAATTTACATTAACTAATAGCAGTAGTGAAATGAAAATTTTACCTGATCTTCAAGGAACAGACGCGGCGGTGTACACCATGCACCACGATGGAAAGTAGTAAAGGAACTTGCACTGCTCAATCCAGTAAGTGAGCTAACAGGTGACATTTGGGGACTCTGCTGACCTCCAATTTGCTGCTCCTGCTCCTGCTCCCTCAAAGCTATGATGTAATCATATGTGCTGATTCCCTGAGTAGTCAAATCACAATAATCATAATATTTAGTACTTAAAACATATTAAGACCTCTTGGGAGCAGAGGGCCATAAATCTATACAATTATAATATTTATCTACTACATGCCTTCGAAATTCTTTTTGCACAGAAGAGCACATATATAAGTTGCCACTAGTGTGAATTATATAAGATAAGTTTACAAATGAAGCATGTGTGTGTGGATTTTCAGGTACCAAAAAGTTCCCAAGCTTACCTTTTTAATGAGAAGAATGTGAAAGAAAAACAGCTGAACAAGGGGTAAGGTAGCAATCATAGCCAGAATGGTGCAGACTGCCTGTGAAAAGAAGAGGTTTGTCATGGATAAGAATAAAAGAACAACAGAGAGAAAGAAGCTAAAGAAGAAGTAACTGCAGAACAAAAGAATAAAGATTTAGTGTGCATAGTAACCACATAATATGCACCACGACTGTAAGCAGAATACTCACCACAACAATGACAAAGGGAACAAGAGAGAAACTGCTCCCTAACTTGGAGGAGATATCCACAGAAAATTTCTTCTTCTCAACAAAACAGCAGATAAGCACAAGTATCCCAGTCAACCACTGAAGTATAAGCTGCAATCCCAAGCCCAAGGTGCACAAACCATGCACATACCTGTCAATAGTTAATCAAAATGAAAATGACTAGGAAATTAAAAATGCTTACTCTGGAGTTTTCTTCAGGTTTTGGCATGTTGCTTCCAACAAGTAAGTTGGACTTTAGGACAGTAGGACATTCCAACTTTTGACACTTGATAGGAAGAATATCAAGTATTTGACACGGAAACTAGGGAAACAAATTAATTTAAGCATGTTTCTTGGTTTCAAGATCATGCCAAAGATATCAAGCTTTGTTGACTAAGGTCTCGTCTCGTTGTGCAGTTCCAGTATGATGTGGCACTAAGGTAGCCACAAAGTAAGGAAGGGATAGTATTTTGCAAATAAAGGATTTTGGAATGCTGGTGATCTGGTGCATAATTATACTTGAATTGTATGGCCTGGGTAGGGTGTGGTTTATACTTTATACATAGTTGCAGAGTTTATGTTATGCAACGTTTAAACATGTGAATGGCAAGTAAGGTATAGGCAGACAATTTTTCTTACCAAGAGGAGAGCAGCAACCATGAGGGTGAAAAATTTTCTGTAGTTCCTTTTTCCAATACAGTTGTTGAGCCACTACAAAATCCAAGAAGCAACAGTCCTTTAGAGATAAACATCAATTGATAAGCAAAGAAAATAGAATTTAGATTATCATACTCTGCAATGATGATCGAAGCGATCAACACACTTGTCACAAACCCTACAGTGCTTGCTGTACTTGAAGACCTGTAACAACAATATTCCTCAATGGTTCAACTTCTTTTATTACCAAAATTGACAGAATGAAACCTCCAAGCATTCATGTAATGAAAAAAAATATATGCATTTCAAGATGAGCACGATTTTGTAACACTAATGAAATTCTTAAGTTCTAGACCAAGGAATACACATATGGTATATCTGAATTCAGCTTGCAGGATTGTTGTCGTGAAATTATATGTTCTCCCCAACTGACAACATATTTCGGACAGAACTGCTACAATAAACTTGGAGGGACAAAAATTTCAGTAAAAACGCCTCTGCTCACCTCAACTTCACACAAACTGCAATAGAACATTCCATCTTCACTTGCTTGTTGATCACAAGATTCCTTACTTGAACTTGAGCAGCCGCAGATATAAGCGCAAGGAGAGCAAAGTAATAGGAGACAGGACGAAGAAGGTGAAGATGATGCATTTTTCTTCTCTACAGAAATAGCAGCACCTTTAAAACTAGCTTCAGTTCCCAATTCTTCCTTATCCACTGATTTTGGACCAACAGTTGAAGCATTCCCATCATGCATTGATGAAGTTGATTCCCCTCCTAGTTTAGAATTCTTGAGTCCATCAAGCTGTTTGCTATCTGGAATTTTAAGATATTTTTTGGACTTGAAAACCCCAGGATCTGCAGGATCAGATGCTGCACACCAAATGTACAGTGCAAAGACACATGTAATCTGGCAAGAGGAGAGGTGTTACTACAACATGAAGTCCTTCATGCAATTTAAGAGAAAATACATAGATAGTTTCCATCTTTTACAAGCAGATAAAATTGATATCAAAATAACAATGTTGTCACTAAACATTGGTTAAGCATATTTCAAGCACATTCAAAGCCAGAAATATTGACCCACAGACAGAATGATGCAAGCTCTGTAGAGGGTTAGCAGCCCAAAGACCATAGGGATAAAGAAGGTCTAACAAAAAGAGCAAACTGCCAGACAATGATAGAACGCTGAACATTGTTTATAAAAGCATATCAGCCTGCATAAACTTCTCTTTATTGGATGGTGGGTATATTAGCTACCCACCCATTTAATATTCCATTGGTTTTACCAGTTAGAGACTAATATTACACTGGTCAAGGATTGTTAGTTGCTGTGAGTTAAGTTTAGAAACTTTCATCCTCCATAGTGGATAGTTAAAGCAGTTCTTTGAGTCTAAAATCCAAGATTGTTAATCTACAAAAACAACCACCACCAAGCATTTTTTTACTGGGTGATGTAGGCTACATGAATCAAATCAAATAATATTATATAATATTATGTAATAAATAATTATTCAAATAGCGCACAGAAACCAGATGTTTGCCAATCAATTCGCCAACTTAGTGTTTGATGCAAATTACTCAACTAAATGCAAATATTTTATTGCAGCTTCTGCGCATGGATTTTTTTAGGACAACAGTCCATTTTACCATGAAGTTCTATAATGATCTTCAAACAGCTTTCATCAAAGTTCAAAAAATAACTCAGCTATTACTTAAATGCAAATTACAAACTCTCAAGAGAGAACCTAAACCATTATCTGCAATAATCTCCAAAGGAAACCACCTGCAAGTTGCAACTGTCAGTGCCATGCTATGTTCCAACAGCCCCAGGAAGATTATTAATTTTTATAGCGCTCAAATTTCCAAAAACTAGTATTAACATCATGATGGTTGCATATTGTTTCCATATGTTTCTCTTAAAATATTGAGCTGAAAAGTTCAAGACAATGCTAATGATTAAACAGTTGGCATGATGATTAGGAAAAAGAGCTATCTCTGTCATTCATGAATGTGTCATTAGAAATCATGCATAATAGTTCCAACTTCCACATTGCAGCGACAGGAAGACAACTCAGCAAATTATCACCCATATTCAGATACTGACTGGTTGTACATTTAAGCAGAATGTCGAAGCTATTGCAAAATTCAATGTGACCCTCTTTAAGTAGCAAGTTCATGGAAGCTTCCATGAACATGTCCCAGTTTTGACCAAGGGCGTGCTCAAAAATTTTACATGTATCAACATCCCTCCAAAGAGGAGGGTGATTGCCGGAATTATCAAGAAGGCCAAAAAAGGAATGTGATAAAGAAAATTCAGTGCTATCTTGGATTTAAAAAACTCAAACATGTTTGAATTTGGAGAATAATCTCCTAACACACACATGTGCTTTGTTTGACAACAACAACAAAAATGAAAGCCAGCACATCATTAACTACATATCTTCACAAGGCTACCTCTCAAAAACATTATAAAAAATCAATTAAATAAAAGGGAAGATAATTTAATTAAGAAGGGTATATAACTAGGGGTCAAATAGCCTCTCATAAGGTATGCAGAGACAACCCTATACCACATTAAATTGAACACCATTTGAATGCTAACAAAAAAGAATGCATAAATAAAGCAAGGAAGTAGAAGGAAACCAGATTGGAAATTAAGATTAGAGGCACATGAAACCAAAAACCTTGAATCAGAAAGCAACAATCACAGATCTCATCACACCTTCCACCAACCCACTCATATACAGTAAAATGAGCATACAGCAGATGAAGGTTCAAGATTGGCTTACCAGGGGTGTGTAGAGGCCCATGACAATATACTGATAAATCTTCTTCCCAACAAAAGGAGCAAAAAATACGTAGAAGGCAAATCCCAGAGCCAAAAACACAGCAATAGCCACCACCTTCACAAAAACAAAATATTCTCAAAATGACAAACCCCCCCAGAGATCAATAGTAACAAATCCTGTAACAACAATAAAAATTAAAACTTTACCTGGAGAGGATGGTAAGGTAGCTGCCATCCATTCTTCCTCATCTTTCAGTATGAATGCAAACACAAAATCTGAAGGGGAAGTACACAAAGTACAAAAAGCCACACAAATGTAGGTAGCACCAACCAGAAAGAGAACTATAGAGCCCTGTTATTCACCCTCTTTAACCACTTTCGCTCAAGTTCATTTCGAGGGAAGAGATGAAAAACCAAAGATTTCACTCTGGGACCAGCAAAAACACTTAACTTGCAATGACATGTTGGTACAAAGAGCTGGCAGAAAGAGATGTATCAAAGAGAGAGAGAAAGAGAGAAAGAAAGAGAGAGAATGGGGCAGTTTTTGTGTGTGAAGCGAGAAGTTCCAAAGGGTATTCAGAGTGAGGAAATGTTTGTCTGGTTCACTCAGAGACAAACCTTACCCAGGTCATGGAAGATGTAAAGAAATGGCCTTTTCTGGATTTAGGAATTGGGGTGGTTTTGTTGCTTGCAAAGCTTTTTACTTTTGCTGCAGAGAATAGATCTCTATGTGGTGGGAATGAGTTTGATTTTCTTTCTTTGCTGTGAAATTTACCTCATCTCATGACCCACCCCTTTACTTTTTGGGGTACTAGTATTACGCTGTGTTGTGCTGTGCTGTGCGTTATCTTTTTCCATAGGCAAAATCATGTGTTACTCACAAGCCACTGCACTGGACAGTTGTTTTGGTTCTGCTTTTGTTAATTGCCAACAATCCCTTTAAAAGCTTGCTCAGGAAACGCATACACGCATTCTCTCTCTCTTCTTGTCTTCATCATACATTTTTTATTCATAAATTGTAGCAGTAATAAATAGTAATAAATTGTATATTAAGTATATACGAATATAATTAAATCCAATGAGTAATAACCATCTCACTGTTTTGTGTTTGACCAGGTTTGGCTTTCTTTATTACTTTATTATTGCTTTTCCTTGTACTGTGCAATGATACTAGGAAATTACTATGTTGGAGTGTTGCTCTTATAAGGTGGGGTAACACTGTCTATTGTCACCCTCAGAACAAAAAACACTTTGTTTATGCCTCCCAGTGTATGTAAATTGTAAACATGTTTAGTCGAAAAATCATGCGTAGATAACAATTTTATCCCAAGTTTGTATTCAGATTTGTTGGGTCAAAGTATATTAGCAAAACAAAATTAAGTACCCCTAAAAAATACAAACAAACTGTTTAAATTCTTTTATTCAATTCTATTTAATTCCTAGGATTTTAATTTTAGAACCAGTTAAATTTTCTATTTAGTACCATTTACACTTTTATTTTTCTATCTAGTACCATTTTCCTATATATTACCCTTTTGTAAAATTAAACCCTACAACAACATAAAAGTTGAATTTATAAACATAAATTAGTATTTATTTTTATTATCATTGATGATGTAATCATGTTAATTTCAAGTAAAAAATATAGGACATAATTATAGAAAAAACCAAAGTCAATTAGTATTAATTAATAGTGGACACAAATAATATTGAAGTGTCTACCTTAAATGAAAAATCCTAAAAAAACTAATGTAAATGTTACACTTAATACCTAAAAATGAGAAGAAAAAAAATGCAAAAATAAATAAGTCTAGAAAATAAAAACAGCAACAATAAAATAAAAACAAAAACCAGAAATAAATAAAGAATGGAAAAAAATAATAATAACTAAAAACATAAAAGATATAAAATAAAGGCAAAACAAAATAAGATAAAGATAAAATATATAAAAAAAAATCCAAATAAGATAAATATAAGAGATATAAGGCGGTACTAAATAAGTATATGCTGATCATAAAAAGGAAAATAAATTAAATATGATCATTCATTTAATAGTTTTTCAATGGTACATTAAATAGTTTGTACGAAATGAAACATAATTAATGACGAGAAGTGTACAATCCAGTAATGTTGGGATAAGTTCTTTATGTGTGTCCTGGTGTTTGACAATATAAACATTTTTTTGTTCAATTATGTTGTTTTATTATGTCCATATCAGTCCTTATTCAACTTGGTTTTTTTTATAATTATGTCATGTATTTTTTACTTGAAATTAACATGATTACATCATGAATAATAATAAAAATAAATACTAATTTATGTTTATAGATTCAACTTTTATGCTGTTGTAGAGTTTAATTTTTTATTTTCTTCATTCTTAAAAAAAATAAGTTTTAAACTAAACATTTTAAATTTATTACTTTTTTATTTTTATTTTGTAAAAACTCATTTCTTTATTTATTAATTATATTTATAACTATTTTAAACATTAAAAATATTTATTTTTTAATGCATTCAAAATTAAAATTATCAAAAAAATTATTTATTTATTTATTTTTGAAATGGTGTTAGATAGGGAAATAAAGAATAAAAAGATGTTAGATAAGGAAATAAAAAAAAAGTGCTAAATAGAAAAAAAAAAAAAAGGTGTTAAAAAATAAAAGTGCAAATGTTGTTAGATAGAAAATTTAACCTTTAGAACCCAACAAAAATGAATTTTAATGTTTCAGTTAAACTTGAATGTGTAGAATAATAGTATTCCATTTTTTGTAGTGCATAATTTACTTAATGAATGGAGATTATTTTAATTATTAATTTAAAAAAAATATTAAATTTTAATTCAAAGATAAATATAAAGTGAGGATGATATGAAATAATGAAAATAGATTTGTTGATTTGTTTCATCTGATTTTAAGTAATGAAGTCAAAAGTGAAAATTAGATTTTGTTCGATTTTGATCTAAATAGAATATGTATTTTATGATTTGGTTTATTGGTTAGTCCAGTCAAGTTAAAATTGGTTATTTATTTTTTTAATCTATATTTATATAATTTTAAAAATGAAAATATACAATAACATTGATACAAATAGGTTTAATGTTTTTAACTTGTCGAGGCTCCATTTTGTTTCCTTCTTAATTTTAATTTTGAGGGAATTATTTTTTTAATTATTGTTTTTATAGATATGACAGAATTTTAAAGATAATGTCAAAAAATTTATCCATACGTAAATTTGTCATAGAAAGATTTATTATGATTAGACTATAACTGAAAGAATTAAAAAATTTACAACATTATTTTCAATGAACAATATTAGAAAGTAATATGATATCTTAATAATTTTTAATTTTAAAATTAAATTTTATTTTATAATTTTTTCAAAGTACATACCCGTTGAAAGTAATTACTTAGAAATCTAATTATAAGAAGAAAAATAAGGACATTTGAAAAAAAAAATAAGATCACATAAATGAAGAAATAACAATAACAATATATTAAAAAATTCTGCATCGTTACTTTAAGTTTTATATCTGTTAGACAATTTTACTTAAAAGTCAATTGATTTTAAACTGGAATTTAACATCTCATCATAGGATAGTTGATTTGAATAATCATTTGGCAACATATAATTTATGGCTTTTTGGATTGATTTAATATTTTAATTTTTTTAAAGTCTAAAAGTTAAAAAGTTACATACAAAATTACTCTTCATTTTAATACTTATTTTTATAAAAAAAAAATTCATCATATCTCATTCTCATTCAAATTAATTTATCATTATTTATCACACACGTCTATTTATATTTATCAAGATAATAAATTCATATATATAAACACATATCATAAATAAATTACATAACTACACAATTAAAAATGTGTTATTTGAACAATATATTCTCACATGATAAAGAGAGACTCGTCCACAAGCTTTAAAGTCATTTTAGTGATATTTCATGTTGTTTGAGAAATAAAAGTTTTAGAGAATATATATTTAATTTGATTTGATTTTTTTTCTTTATGTGAGTGTCCAAATTAGTTTTTAGGCACTCAAATGTCATTGAGAAAAGACTCAACATAAACTCTTATCACTTAAACATTCTATCATCGCTTGAAATGTAACTTCAAGTCACAATCTTTCAAAAATTACCTCAAGTTACTAAATTATTATTGCTTTAATAGTCATTTGTCATTTAAGATATGAGAGTTCTAAAGAAGAGAAATCTCTCATCTTATTTTAATTTGACCAATAATTATAGTATAATTTTCAAAAATGAATATGATGCAAACTTATCTCCCTCACTCCCACCTTTTTCCTTAAAAAATCTTTCATGTTTCTTAATTTTTTTTTTTATAAAAGTTTTCATGTTAGGCATCACTATGCAACTTGACATCTCAGCTAGACTGACATCTCAAGTAACAACAATCATCTGTCATCACATGAAAAAAAATATTATTAAAAAAAAGGAAAAAGAAAGAAAATACAAAAATATGGGGGAACTAGACCAAAACCCACATGTTAACAAAAACGGTACATAGGTAGACTATACCTATTCATAAAGAATTCTAAGAACAGACTAGATGGAAGTCTATTATACCAATGAAATGATTCTCTATGAATGAACCCTAAATTAGCCAACTTATCAGCACATACATTTCCCTCACGAAAAATATGAGTAACCCTAAACCTGATTGTCCTACAGAAATTAAGACAAGTATTCCATCGATTACGAAGCATCTACGGAACATTAGTCCTAGCAGTAAACGCAATACAAACCAAGACAGAATCACATTCAAGCCAAACATTAGTAAGTCCCATCTTTTGAGCTTCCTCCATAACATGTATAACTCCATAAAACTCAGCAACCAAAGCAGTTTGAACTTCAAGAAACCCTGAAAAAGCACCAATAAATTCTCCCATACTCCCACGAAAAATACCTCAACAAGTAGCAAGACCAGGATACCCCATAGCAGCCCCATCAGTGTTAATTTTAACACAGCCTGGTGAAGGAAATTCCCATCTAACAGGAAGAGGACGAAGAACTTTCCCACTACGAGTCTTGATACCAAAAAACTTAATCACGTTGAAATCCAACATATCATTCTTCATTGAAGCTTTAGACGAATTTCCCACTAGACAAGTTAAATCTTTAATTACCGAAATAGCCTTTGAAACCTCAATCTTATCCTGAAATCTAGCATAATTCCTCATACGCCATATCATCCATATAGAAAAGGTTGTCACAGCAAGCTTAATCAATTTAACCAAAGGACTACCATCACTCTTAATAAAAGAAAGAAGATCATCCTTATTAGAGAAATGAGAAGTAAGAAAAATCTGTCGAACCCAACTACAAATATGTAATGCATTAGAACATTCAAAAAATAGATGTTGAATAGATTCTTCATGCTTTTCACAAAGCGTACACATAGAACATATATGCAAACCCTTATTCTGAATATGCAGATCTGTAGGAAGTCGCCCATGAAAATTTTTCCAGAGTACTAGAGTTTTGGAAGGCGGAATAGATGAAGACCAAATGAACTTACCCCAACCACATGGAACTCCTGGTTCCAAGAAAAAAGTCCTAGCTGATTTAAGAGTGAAACGACCAGACTCATCTAGAATCCAATTAGGAATATCTTGTTCCTCTCTAACCATGATATGATTAAAAAAATGCGGCATCTGCTGTAAAGATAAGGGAATATTCCAATCATAACTTGACCAAAATTGAGAGACTGTATCCGGAATGCTAGCCCCATCAGATAACCCTGCAATATTTGCTAAAGAAGTAGTAGAACATCATTTATCATTCCAGAAATTAATAAAAGAACCTGTACCAACCGTCCAAGAAGTATATTCAAGTATGATAGTTTTTAATTCCAAGCCAAAGAGAGGAGGATCTATAAACCATTCTAACCTCGTATTTTGATTTAAGAACTCTAGCTTTCAAGAGTAAAGACAAAGGTTTGTTGCTATAAGCAAAGTTCCAAGCAAGCTTAAGAAGATATGCATTATTTTCATGATGAAGATTAATAATATTCAAGCCTCCATCCTCAAGAGATGAACAAATTTTCGCCCAATTAACGGTAGCGATACCTTTTTTCATAATATCACCAGTCCAAATAAAATTCTGGCACCACTGCTCAACTTGCTTAATAAGTGAAACAGGCCATTTATACATATTAAAACTATAAGCTAGAAATCCAGTAATCACTGTATTGACCAGCTGGATCCGACCCATCATGCTAAGAGATTTTCCTTTCCAAGATGCTAGCTTCAATTTGACTTTATCAGCCAAAGGTTGAAGAAATCGACACTTTGGAGCACCAACAAAGATAGGCACTCCTAAATAATTGAAAGGCAAACAACCATGACTACAAGAAAGAATATTTTGAATTTTGGTGACAAATCTTGGAGAATTATCCATGGTGAAGAAACTACTTTTAGAATTATTAATATATTGACCAGAAAAATCACCATATGTTTTAAGAAAAATACTCAAATTTTGAAGAGACTTAATACCCCCCTACAAAAAATAAAAATGTCATCAGCATACAAAATATGAGAAGGAGTGAGATAACCTTTCGGACTAGCCATATTTAAAATCTTCTTATCATTCACAAGCTTAGAGATACCTCTACTAAGAACTTCCTCTGCAAGACAAAAAAGTAAAGGAGACAATGGATCACCTTGTCTTACACCTCGACTGCAGGGAAAAAAACCCACCAAACTACCACTTATTCTGATAGAAAGCATAGTTGAACGGAGAATTGTACTAATCCAACTGACCAACGAGGGGTGAAAACCAAAGCGTTTCAAAACTAATAATAAGAACTTCCAACTCAGAGTGTCAAAAGCTTTATGAATATCAACTTTATAAGCCACATTACCTCCTCTAGCCTTTTTAGAAAGCATATTAATAGCTTCAGAAGCAATACCAATGCAATCCTGAATCTGTCTACCCTGCACAAACCCATATTGATTAGGAGAAATGATTCTAGCAGCCACAAGAGCAAGCCTATCTGCCAGTATCTTGGAAATAATTTTAAATTTGAAATTAGCAACAACAATTGGCCTGCAATCTTTAATAGAATCAGCACCCTGAATCTTAGGAATAAGAGATACCACATTACTGTTCATTCCAGGGAGAACCCAATTTTGTTTAAAAAATTGTTGAACAGCATTACAAACATCTGTCCCAATAATTTCCCAACAAGAATGATAGAAAACACCACCAAAACCATCAGGACCCGGAGCACTATTACCGTTAAGATTAAAAACAACATTCTTGATTTCAGAAAAATCAGGACATTTAATCAACATCATATTCTCCTCAGAGGAAACCATCGCAGGAATATAAGTACCAATAAAATCTTCCATATTATCAGCATCCAGAACATTAGAAATAGACTCAGCATAAAGATTCTTATAAAAGTCCAAAATATGATCCTCAATGATTTTAGGATCCTCCGTAACCTCATTATCAATCCGTAGACGATGAATCCCACTAGAATTATTTTCTCCTTTTGACCACAGCATGGAAAAAAGCGGTATTTCGATCTCCATCCTTGAACCATAACATCTTAGCCCTTTCTTTCCAAAACAAATATTGACAGTGAAGAGCATGATCAAGCTCCTCCTTAGCAATCTTTTCTTGATAGAGAAGCCCATCACTATCAGAAAAACTAACAGTCTCTAAGTTTTTTTGAATACCAAAGAGGATATCCTGCTTAAGAAGAACTCCATTGTGAACATTACCAAAAGAATTTTTATTCCAATCTCGGAGCTCAAGTTTCAACCTTTTTAACTTATGTTGTAAGATAAACATAGGACAACCAACAACCTTATCAGCCCAAGAATCATGAATAAGCTTCATACACGAAGTGTCCTGAAGCCACATAGAAAAGAAACGAAAATTGCTAACCTTCCGCAAAGAATTACTAGCAAGACTAGCAAGAATAGGGGAATGATCAGAACAATTTTTAACAAGAACTTGATAAGTACAAGAATTCCATTCATCCAGACATACTCCATTACATAAAGCCCTATCCAGTCTTCTGTGAATTCTATGCAACCCTCTCCTTCCGTTACACCAAGTATAACAAGATCCAGTAAAAGGCATACAAGAAAGATCATTAGTATTAATCCAGTCCAGGAATTCATTACAAGAAACCTGATTAGGAGCCACCCCCCCCCCCTTTACAGTCCTCCGCCGAGAGCACGACATTAAAATCTCCCAGAATACACCAAGGCCCTGTGAAGAAACTAAGATCCCTCCACAAAAAATCGTCTAGACAAGTATGTGTTAGCACCATAAACACCTGCAAAGCTAAAACTTTTATCCTGCAGGAAACAAGTTACAGAGATAAATTGATCATTAACCAAGAAATTTTGGACAAGATTAGGAACCGACAAACACCAAAGCTTAGCAACTTTATTAACAATAGGAGACGTAGCCACCAAATGCATATTAACAGATTTGAAAAGGACGTCGAAAGCATTAGTGTACGGCATCATGGGTTCAGCAAGAAAAATCAGGAGAGGTTTATGTAGGTTAAGTAAACTAAGCAACATCTCCACAGTTTTGTGGTTTCCCAATCCTCTGACATTCCAAAAAAAATAAAGAGACCTTCATTGCGACGTTGTAGAGAGAACTGCCTTAGCAGTTTTCCTGGATTTACCAGGCACCTTAGGTGGTCTCCCTGGTTTTCTTTTAGTGTGAACTGTTTCTTCCCCATTATCACTGTCATCCTCCTCCATCTCATTAGAGTCAGCCCAAAATTTTGAAACAACCTGATTTTCAATATGATCCGAATTAATTCTAACAATGGTAGGCGGAATATTTGACGCTCCAATATGAGAATCACCTCCCACATCTGTAGTTTCCAAACCATCAAGAGAGGAAAAGTGATTTTGAAGGACCAACGATATTGCTTTAACATCCCCAATATATTTAGCCTTCCGAGGGGAGGTATGAGGCGACTGAGATGGTACAGTCACAATAGCAGAGACCTCCACATTAGGAGTAGTATCTGCGTGTGATTTAGCCCTTCGAGGAGAGGTAGTACGCAACGGAGATGGTACAATCACAGAAGCAGAGGCCTCTACATGATGATCATCAATAAGAGTCGTTGAATGTGACTCTGAGTCCTTAGCTTGAATAACAACAAGTGAATCCAAAGTGGGAGTGGACAACCCCTGCTTGGGTGAGGACCTATCATGATCTGAAGCATCCTCAAGAGGAGGCATATCTGCAAAATCATCCTCTCCTCCATCTATTTTATCAGCAAGGTGACCCAAGGGTGACCCTACATTAACCCCACTAGTAGCATCAACTTTCAAATTATCCATGGGACCTTCTAAGAGCTTGGTCTGCAGATTTTTTTTCCGATATTCTTTACGTTGGGTTGGAATCGTGGTCCTCCCTTGTTCCTGTTCATCAGAAGGTGTCTTCTGAGAAGGTTTA
The DNA here is from genome assembly GCF_000499845.2 of Phaseolus vulgaris. Classification (NCBI taxonomy): domain Eukaryota; kingdom Viridiplantae; phylum Streptophyta; class Magnoliopsida; order Fabales; family Fabaceae; genus Phaseolus; species Phaseolus vulgaris. The sequence continues at coordinate 16,030,123 of NC_023758.2, read as the reverse complement.
TGTAGAGGCTCAGGAATACGAACCTGGTCATGGATCACCCGGCACTGAGCAAGCTCGTGCCCAATCATCTTACAATGAGAGCAAAATGGAGGGAGCCATTCATATTCCACACTAGCTACAAAAGCAAAGTCTGAACGTTCAACCAAGAGGTGATCATGAAGAGGGGACAACAGATCAATATCCACCAGCACTCTAGCAAACATACCCCTATTCTTTCTCATAGTATGCTCATCCAAAGACAAAGGAGTACCAAGGCCTCTGACGATGGAAAATATTGTCCTTGGTTTCCAATACTCCAAAGGCAAATGGTAAATTCTAACCCAGGTCTGAGCTTTGGTACTCCTCATGGTAGCTGGGACAAAGTCTTTTGTCCAAGCAAACAGTCTCAATAAACCAAGAGATAACTTCAGGGAACCCATCCCGAGGGCCCATCGCATGTCTTCTATAGAAGCGAACTCAAACTCATAGAAACCCTTTCCAAGAGGAATTGTTTTCCATGGTCCAAGAGCTTTCCACACCGGCTGCAACTTTTTAGTTAAATCTAGGTGTGTGAGAGGTTTATCCCCCTTAGATAGAATAACCCGACCATGGAGATGGGTTTTGCAATCCTCAAGACCAGCCAAGTAATCTGCTTCATCAATCTGGACAGCAATCATGTCACCCTTAATACAAGGGGTAGGTAGCTGGGACAAAGGAATGTCACATGTATTTCCCAAAGCCTGAGCAAAAGTCTTCCTTTGACCGGACATAGAATATACTTTATTATCAGGACATACTTTTCGATCCATCAAACAAGTCCATGGAATGAGGAAACCCGCAGAGCCCTCCGTCATTTTAAAAGGCTAACAGGACCTGTAGTAGGAAACCCTAAAACCCCCAAATCTTCAATTTAGGGTTTTGGTTTAGTTAATTTACGTAACCTGGACCTGCTGCTATTTGGGTTCGTCGCCGTCTTTCTCGCAGTACTTGCTTCGTTGTCACCTCACCGTAGCGTTCTTTCCTTGAAGAAGACGGCGGTGGAGGTCGTGTCGCAGTGGAGTTCGCGTGGCGGGCGACCACTGGTTTCACGACATTGGCAGCTTCCCAGTGGTGGAGGCGAGGCTGCAACTGCTGCTGCACCGCGGCGGCGACTGCTGGCCTGGTGTTGGAGGAACCAGGCGTCGCAGAGAGATAGAAGCAAAAACCCTAGCGATGCTGTGAGGGAGGGCGATTGCGACGGCAGCGAAACTGGACAAACGCTAACCTAGCGATGCTGTGATGGAGTGCGATTGCGACGACGGCGAAACTGGCCCTAAATTTTGAATCGAGAGAAATCCCTTCGTGTTCATATCAGTCATATCATACTATTTAATTAAGCTCTCTTCTTTTTTCATGTTTCTTAATTCATTACAAGAATAGTTTCAATTAGGAAGTTTACTAATGATAGTTTTCTTTTACTTGAATTTGATCCCTTTAAATTTTTTTGTGAAGGATTTTCAGACATCTAATATGATTTGATGACACAAGAGAGTTTTATCTCAACACCACCACAATTCCAAACAACCAAGTTTCATTATCCTTCACATTTGTAACTTTAATACCTTCTTTATAACATATGTAGTTTGGTCATCTGAATGGAACTCATAGTTCTCATGTTTGCATTCTTACACTATTAAAAACACATGTTAAGTTGTCATTCATCATGTTCACATGCACTTTTGCCAATTGATATTATTCATAGTGATTTTTAGACAAATCACATTTTAAGTTCTTCAAACCACAAATATTATATTATGTTATTAAATTATTACTTTAATTTTTTGTGGACTTTTCCCTTATCTAACAAGTCTCAAGTTTTTCACTTTCTTAAAATTTAAAGCTTTCATCAATACTCAAGTTGAATGGAAATTAAAGAACATTCAATATGTCAATGGTAAAAAAAATTAACAATGAGTCATTTTAGAAATTTTGTCAAACTAACGATTTATTCATTTTTTTTTCTTGTCCTTGCACATTTTCAAAAAATGGGAAAATCAAAAGAAGAATATGAACCACTAAAAACATTGTTGACACCTTTTTTCATCATGCTTCATTGCCACCATTATTTTGGTATCATGCATTACAAAATGACAACTTACCTCAACATTCTTCCAAATAAACAATTAACCTATCAATATACTCTTTAAAATCTCTACCAAAACAACCCCTCCTATTCTCATCTTAAGATATTTAGTTGTTTGTGTCATCCATATTTCTCATCTACAACAATACATAAGATACAAGCTCACTTTATCTCCTGTGTTTATTTGATATATTCATCTAATCATTATGAATATAAATGTTATAATTTATTCACAAATAAAATTAGCTTAAATCACCGTATCATTTTTTATAAACTTAATTTTCTTTTTCCAAAGTCCATCATTCATCCAATCACACATATGATTATTTTGATGATAGTTACTCTCTTTATGTAGTCAATAATTTAAACTCTAAACCCTAAAACAAAATTGTTCAAAACATAATATTTAACAATCTTGTTCCTATTACATCACATTTCCTTAATCTTAATATTACTAACTAGGTTGTCAAATTTTGTTCAAACTTTTAAGTTATGACTTAAAACATTATCAATAAAGTAACTAATATTGTGTTTGAGCCACAATGTTTCTCACAATAATATTGTAACAACCAATTCAACGTTGAGGTTATGGTTGAATAAATTGGAACCTGATTGAAAAAAAAAAATCACACAATCAATCTAAATCCAAAGATAAAATTCAGAAAATGTAAAATTTATAAAGATGAAAATTTGTAATAAAGTAATAATATAATGTTTTAAATTTATTTTCAGATTTTAAAAAACACATCCATTCTCTTTTTAATGTAACTACACTTTAAACAAAAATCTTACAACTCATATATTACTATATAATTATGCAAAAAAAATTAAAAATATATAATCAGTTAACCACGAGTTATACAAATGTCTGGATACTTAACTCTAAGTTTAACTATCTTTTATTTTTGGTTTTACATGTAAATATAAGAATATATATAAATATATATATATATATATATATATATATATATATATATATATATATATATATCAGGTTAATTATGAAAGCCAGTTAGCATTATTTGCTTTTACTAATATCCTTGGGTAAAAAATTCCCTGAGCCTCAATTCATTTAATCCTGATACCAAAAGTAAAAATAGGTCACTGAAAATTTAATTTTAATTAAATAAATTATTTTTTAGTGATAAATTAAACAATAAGAAATTAGCCAAAAGTTGTTCATGTTTTAGTTCACTATTAATTCGGTGATCTTTTATATTTAAATTCAAAACTAACTAATCAAATTATTGGCTAAAAATTAATCTTTAAAATAACAACAATTGATAAATTTTTACAGTATAAATCATTGAATTTTTAAAAAAATTTACATCCTGATCACCAACATAATGTTGAATTGCTAATTTGAATTAATTGAAAACTTTAATATATTTTTTATCAACAAAATAAGAATAAGTCAAGAAAGAAAGTTGGATATTCTCAATTATTTATTTATACTTGCTATTTTTTAAATACAGTTCCTAATGGTGGAGCAGTTAATGCTATTGCAAGGTAGGTTAGAAATATCGAGTTTAACGGCTTAATTAGCCCATATTTTAAGATTATAACCCACCTAGATTAAACTTACATAGCCTATGGCACTTTTTAAATAATATATTTGAAATTTGATTCACTTATTTGAATATAGATAACATTTTATGACTTAATTTGACATTTTTTAAATTTTTTAACTAAATCCTCAAAATAACTAAATCTGAATTTGTATATTTTCTAGTATGCCTTGTTAAACAAGACTACTAATATATATATATATATATATATATATATATATAAATAGGTTAATAGAACTACAATTACTCAAAACACAAGAATATTTAAAATTCGAAATAAAATAACAAGAAGTCATAAATTGTACATTATTTTTAATGTTTAAATTATCTTTTTCTTTTCTTTTCTTCCTTTTACATTTATTAATGTTTTCTTAATACTCACCTCACTGGCCTTTCAGTTGGGTAAATACAAACAAGTTAAGGTGTACTTTTTTTGTTGGTTCTAAAAATATTTTGAAATAAACAATGAGAAAGTGACTGAGTTGCTTAGATACCAAGCAATAAGTTTCTTTCAGCGTGGTTATAATAGGTTTAAGTACTTTATACAAAATCTTACATTTTAATTTAATCATAACTCTTATTATACACTAAATAAATAAGTTAAAAACAACTAAAAGTGATCAAAAGATATTATATATATATATATATATTATGGAAATACTAAACACAATGACTAATTTAAAACCCCATATATTTATTTTCTTCTTTAAAAAATTTACCCAATTTTTTTAAATCACTCCTAACATGCAATATGAGTTATGGGGCAATTGGTCCAAAAAGAATGTTTTTTATATTAGCATATTAACATATTTTTGTTTTTATAAAAAAATAAGTTGTTCTAATACTTTTTTTTAAATGAATGTAAAATAACCATAAGAGATAAAAAAAAGTTTATTCATTTTATTATTTTATTTTTCTAATTTTTATATTATTATCAATGAAAAATAATATAACATTTTTATGAACATATGTAAAACGCAATTATAATTCTGAAATGTATAAATAAGTTAAATAATTTTTCCATCATGTCGTATATTTTGTAAAACTTATAATATTTTTATTTTATAAAAATAATGTAAATCATTTTTTCGTACCACTATAAAAACTTTCTGGATATGTAAGTTATATATGAAACTTAATTTTTATCCCGTGAAATTGTATAAAGTTGTTCCGTCCGGTTGACCGGGACGTCTTCGTGCGCGATCTCAACCGTCAGCTAAGGACTCCTTCCCACTGATTGCCTGTGAATTCCTGCAACAAAGAGAACAAAGAGGCGCCCTAGCGGCCGTTTGCACTCCGACGCTCAAGTCAGCCAGCAAGAAACACCAAAAAACTGTCCACCCACGTATCTGAGCACCGCGTGTGGCACTCTGAAGGTGGTGAAAGAACTGTGTATCGGTGTGTGTATTGTCTCCTTTAGGCAAAAATATTCTCCAGTCACTTGTACGTAACCTTAAAGCACGGGCAAGCAACCAAAGAGTTTCTCGTAAGTTTGCCAAAGGATCCAACCCTCTTTCCGACATTCTCAGCGCTATTTAAACTGCCTCAGCATTTAAAGCGCCTTAAAGCGCTTTTAATCTCAAACGTAACGCACTCATTAAAGCGCTTAATTACGAAACGTAGCGCATTTAAGACGTTGAAACGCTCGGGAGCCCTAATAGTACCTGAATGCTAGAAAGGGAAACTGTATTGAATATCTTTAATTACCTGGCACCTGACTAGAGGGTGTTTCTATTCCGGCATTGCTGTCATACACGTGGAGGGCCTCACGACGCCATGACCCCATCTGGGGGCGTTTCTGCCCATCTGGGGACGTTTCTACGTGTGGGTCCTCCTGCCTGGGAGTGCTACTGCGCTAGGGGTGGCTTTTTGGGTGCCAACTCACGCCCCCAAGTATCTAGCCACTTACTCTGAGAGCGTATCTGCCTTCCTCTCGCACCCTGCACCCGGTTATCCTGGGCGTGACCTTCCTCTTGGGTCGTATCTGTCCCGAAGGCGTCTCTAGGGCGGCAAGGGTACTTCACGAGTCAGGCTGCCCTTCACTGGTACTATCACTATGGCCTTGAAGCCACCTTTTCCTTCTCTTTATCACTTTCCCGAGATATCGGGTCTTGAGGCTTCCCACGGCGTCGCTCCCTCCATGGTATTTCCTACCCATGGGTATCGGGGAACCACACCGTGGTTGCCTTGCTTTTACACTGTTTGATCTGGCGACGCCCTGGTTGGGCGACGCCTCTACCCAGGCGACGCCTCCACCCAGGCGACGCCTTGCCTTGGCGACGCCTTGTCCTGCCTTGGCGACGCTTCCTCTTGGCGTCTCTACACCTGGGCGACACCTTGAGTTGACTTTGACTCTCCAGTCGTTGACTTTGACCTTCACTTGGTCAACGCCCTGATACGGGACGGTACACAAGCCCCCCAGTCTTAAGCCGAAGACTTGTCTTCAGCGCAAAGACTAAAGCCTTGCCCCCGCCATCCACGTGCCTTCCCGATGACGTGTCATTCTCTGCTGACTCAGCAAATTTTCGAATTACTGACGCGACATTTTCTGAACCACAGGGGTATTCTTAATGAGCGATTGGACATTCCCCGAAATGGGGATGATTACACCTTTTGGGCTGCCCTTGATCGCGCGCCACGTGGCCCATCACGTGGCCCTCCTTTAGAGACCCTTGCGCTTCCCCTGGGCAATCAACCCTCTGACGCGTGGCCCGATCCTACGACCCTTAGTTAGCGCTTCTTGAGTCGCGAAATGTAACGTTTAAGTTACTCCAAACCCCGCGCTCACCCTACTGTTACATTCATTCACTCTGCTACTTTGCCCTGTTCATCGCCTCCAAAACCTCTTCTCTCTGCAATTGCGATTCTCCCCTTCCTGCGCTCTCCTACCGCCTCCATTTCAACAGCAAAGGTATGGTTTCGAGCACTCTCAACTCTTCACTGTTGTCGCATTATAGGAAACTGCCTGGGACTGTTGTTATTCTCGTATTTCTCTGGATATTGTTTGTATGCTTCGTTGTTCCTTTCGCTTCCCTTCGTTCTCTTGTGGGTAGGGCGCTCCTAGGGTTCTTCCATTTTCCCCTTTTCTTCTCTCCAAACCCCTTTTCTCTGAACCCTTTCTTTCTCTTTTGATCTTCAGCATTGGCGTTGATGGCAAAAACCAAGACCACCGCGCCTCCCCCGCTCCCCAAGTCTCATTATAAGGGCGAATATGACTGGGCCCCCGACGAACTTCTGGACGAATGTTCCCTCCTGAACTCCGTTGAGGACATGGAGGCCCACAGGGGGACCCTGCTCTCTATAACTTCAATGCTTTCCACAAAAGCCATGACTCCCAAGTCCTGGTAAGCCGAGTGCGACCTGGGATGCCCGTTTGCGCGGACTCACGGGATACTGGGGGATGCGCTTTCTTCTTCCTCTATCAGATGGTGCTCAAAAGGGTGGGCCTGCGTCTACCCCTCACTCCCTTCGAAAAAGAGCTACTGACAGAGATAAACACTGCTCCCGCCCAACTCCATCCCAACAGTTGGGCTTTCGTGAGGGGGTTCCAAATTCTCTGCGGCTATCTAGGTGTTCCCTCCTCTGTGGACGTTTTTCTCCACTTCTTCGAGGTAAAGAAGCAAGGGAAAAGCCTCTGGATGAGCTTTTTTGGGATCGCCGGGCGCATCATCCTTACGCTCTTCCAGAATTCGTTCAAAGGCTGGAAGGGGAAATTTTTCAAGGTACGCGCGACCAAGCGCGATCCTACCATTCTAGAGGGCTTTCCCCTGTACTGGACAGACAAACCCATAACTATGAAGCCCTTGGCTTTGGACGAACTTGCCCCGCCTGACCGGGACATATGCAAAGCCTTGGCGGGACTGGGGATAGTCTTCGATACCGCCAAGCTCATCGCGAACGAATTCAATGCCCATGGGCTTTCTACATACTTCGGTATCTGCTCTTGGCGATTTATGATGCATTAGTTGTTATGGTTATCTGCATTACCATTTTTCACTGTACAATGTTACTTGCATTTCGCATCCCTTCCTGTATTGTGAATCCACATAACTGCTCTAGTACTAATCCTTGTTGTTTGGCCTGTCTTGATGTAGGATCGATGATGGGCGCTTCCAAAAGAATAATGTTGGCGAAAGCACTGAAGGAGGCTCGTGCCGCCAAGGCAGGCGTCTCCTCCAGCCCTGTTGCCAATCCGATTCTCCCACCGGCTCCTACACCGCCGCCTCCAGTCACTGCTGAAGCTGCTTCTAGCCCATCTCCGACGTCTCCCCCTGGCTCCGACTTGCTTCCAACCCCCAACTCTCCTTTGCCTATCGCCGCTGTTCCCCTAGCTGCGGCCTCGTCACCGGCTCCACCCCCCCTTGACAAAGGGAAAAGGGTTTTGGAGATTCTGTCAGACGATGAGGAATCGGAGGGTGTGGCTCCCTTCAGAAGGAGAAAATCCGCGCGGGTTCCTCTTCTGGTAGAGACGTCGCCACAAGGAGGGAACCCCTTTATGGACAACCCTCCAAGCGCAACCTCACTCCCTCCTATGATTCTCCAAGAGGAAAGGGGCGAAGGTGCTGAATTTGCGCCGCCTCTGCCGCCGCCAGAAACCACTGCTTCCCCGACTCCCGACGCTGCTGCCCCCGACTTCATCGCCATCCCTCCTCCAATCATGCATCTCATGAGGGGTTTCAGTGGCGGGACTATGCCAGAAGGTACCGACAGGAGGGAAGGTATGCCTTTCTATTTGGGGGCCTTCTTGGCGGTGGCTCTTGAATGGCGCTCCCAGGCCAGAAACGCTGTCATGCAAACTCAAACTCTCCAGGCCTTGGAGACGAAGGCATCTACCCTGGAGGAGGAGATGAGGATCCTGGGACGTCAGAACGAGGCTTATTGTTCCTCCCTGAAGCAAGCACAAGAGTCCAGGGCAGAAACTGAGAGGAAGCTGGCAGAGGCCTTGGAGCTCCAGGCTGACTTCTACGCTCGTGAAGTTTCTCTCCAAGTACAGGTGGCGGGTCTTCAGGAAGTGGTCAAAGCGGATGCAGAAACTCACAAAGACCTGAAGGACCGTTGCTGTGAACAGGCTGCCAAGGTGGAGCGGATGGAGGAGGAAATGGCCACGCAGGCCAAAGCTATGGACCTTCTCCGAGTTGACTACGACAAACTGCAGGTCGAGGTTAGCCGGCTTCGCGTGGAGAAAGAGGCTCTGGAGAAGCAGGTGGCCTCTGGAGACGCCGCCATTGAGGAACTGGAGAAGGAGAAAAAGTCCCTTATCCAGGAGATGGCGGGCACCTTCGAGGAGGGGTTCCAAGAGGCCCTGTCCCAGGCGTCCTGTGAGAACCCTGGCATCAACCTTTCGAACTGCGACCCCACACACCACGTAGTCGACGGGAAGGTCGTGCCCATGGATTTGAACGACTGAACTGCTGCCCCTCATCCGCCACCTTCCTCTTCAAGCTTAACTCTTCATTCTTTACCTTCGCTTTTTGATTTTATTTGCCAAAGCTTGTAATTCTTTGAACTATCCGCGCTCTTGTTACTGATTTGGGACGTTCGCATGGTTGTCTTTATTTCTTTGTCACATACGATTCTGCCTATGCGATCTCGCTCTCATCTTTTCCCTTCATATGCTTCAATTATTTTATCTGTGTTCTGCCCGTTTCTCACACTTCGTTGGGCGGTTTGGTATGATTGGGTAAGGTCGCCCGCCAACCCTTACGTCCATGGAGAGGCTCACTAAGTGGCGCCGTATCGTCCACGGGACGTCTCTGATACCGAAAGGATTTTTCTTTGATCTTTTAACGCTCGGCGCCCATGCCTAAGGAGAGGCCTGCTAAAGCAGCACCGTATCGTCCCCGGGTGTCTAAAACGCTGAGTGCTGTGGGGTTTTGGTTCCCTCCATGGTCTTTCCTGCCCATAGGTATCGGGGAATGCCCTGCCAGTGACTCGCTGGCGTTTGACGGTCTCGCCTCCCTCCACAGTCTTTCCTACCTGTGGGTATCGGGGAGGCGACGCCTGCAACTAACTTTGCCTTTCTCTGATTTCTTCTCCCTCCTCAGTCTTTCCTACCTGGGGGTATCGGGGAGGTAACGCCAGTCGGTATTTGGGTTGGCGACGCCCGCGACTTCTCGTCTGTCGTCGCCCTTTGCGTCCTTCCTGGCAACGCCTCGGGCGTTACCTTTACTTCGTCATTGACCTTAATTCTGGCCTTGGTCAACGCCTAATAACAGCGAAGAGCCCAAGGCTTTGCCTGTGCCATCCACGTGGCGCTCCTTGTATAGCTGATGGGACCTTCTGTCATTCGACTTGATCCACGTGGCGCTGCCTGTATGGTTGATGGGGTGTCTAGTCATTCCATTTTCTAACTCCTGCTGTACCCCTGGCTCACTTTCGACGGCGGATCGTACCATTGGATATTCTGTTGACGGGACATTTTCTGATTTAAACCAGAGGTGCCAGCATCATCCTTTCATCTTCCACCACGTGTATCAATCGTGCGGTGCATCCATTCACGTCTTTTGGCGCTCTAACCGCTTTATTTAATTCTTCGAGCTCTGGAACTATCTTCATCGTTTTCTCACTTCTCATAACCTACTTGCGTTCTTTCTTCTTGCACCCTTTCTTCTTGCACCCTTTCTTCTCTGTCGAAGGGCTGTTCTAACCTTCGCTCCCCTCGCTCAACCCTTGCATTTCTAGCCATCCTGATCTTGCTAAAGAATGTCTTCTCACGACGCTACCCCCAGGGTCCGTCCCAAAGACTTGTACCCTTGGGCCTCGAGCGAACTTCTTGATGAGTGTTCATGCTTGCTCTCCACCAGGGCCGTACGAGAACACAAAGGGGAGTTGTGTTCTTACGACCACCGGGCCTTCGCGAGGAGGCACGATGACGACATCGCTGTGCTCCCTTGCACTCTGGGGGAGCCAGTGTGTGGAGACGAACGGGCCAACAACGGGGTCCCTTTCTTTTACTTTTACCAGGTGGTGTTCAAGACCATCGGGGTGCGCTTACCCTTCTCCTGGTTCGAGAAGGAACTGCTGACGGAGATCAACGTGGCTCCAGCCCAGCTATACCCCAATAGCTGGGCCTTTGTCAAGGCCTTCGATGTCCTCTTTGGGTTTCTGGGTTGTGCACCCTCGGTTGACCTCTTCCTTCACTTTTTTGAGGTGAAGAGACAGAGACACAATCTCTGGGTAACTCTCAGCAATGTACCCGGAAGAGTTCTCTTCACGCCCTTCCAAAGCTCTTTCACGGGGTGGAAAGGCCGGTTCTTCAAGATCTGCTGTACTGATCTTGTTCCCGACGCCCTCGATGGGTTTCCGTTGTACTGGGTGAGAGAGGAAAAGGTCCTCAAAGCCAAACCCCTCAAGAATCTGGCTCCAAGTGATCAAATAGCTTGCCGGATTCTTGCTGAGGCGGGAGGTTTTGACTCTGCTACGGTGATCAGCTTGGAGTTCAACGCTAGGACTCTTGAGAAGTACATAAGTAAGAACCACTGCCTTAGGCAACTTCGGCCTTCGTTACTTTCTAACTGTGCCTGTCTTTCTCCACTGTGTCTCTAATACATCTGTTCCCTTTGTGCAGGTTCGAAAATAAGCCAAGAAAAGAGGACACGGCTTACTCGAGCGCTGCGGGCTGGGAAAGGGGCTTCGCCTTCCTCCAGTGATGACTCTGATGAGCGCTGAGAAGTGGCTTGTTTGTGTTTTTAAATTTTGTACTGAACATTGCTTGTAACAACAACTTTTCAATATCATAATTCTTTACAACGCCACTTTACTTTGCATATGCTTCATATACCGCGCGACTTCCTTTCGTCTCGTTCTGCCAACAATGCATGCTTTTACTTGGGCGACGCCTTCTTTCTGGGCGACGCCAAGACCTAGGCGACGCCTTCTTCCTTGGCGACACCATGGCCTAGGCGGCGCATCACATTACTTCTAACAAGGAAAAATAAAGGCTGAAAACCAAGGCACTTCTTTTTCTCAACTGGTTTTTCCATTTATTAGGGTGACCTCATTAAAAAACCCCCGAAAGGGAAAAAGAGCGTCCCCTTCAACTAAATTGTTACATGCTGCTTACATAGGTCAACTGAAATAAAATTTTAAGTTGGCTGCATTCCAACTGCGCGGGATAGGGCCCCCATCTAAAGTCTCCAGGTTGTACGAACCGTTGCCCTTAGCCTCAGTAACTCTGAAGGGCCCGGTCCACTTAGGAGACAGCTTATTCTCCAACTCGTAAGGGTGAGCTTTCCTCATCACTAGGTCGCCCACCTGAAACTGTCGTGGCTTTACTTTAGAGCTATATTGCCGCTCCACTCTTCTCTTCATCGCTTCAGCTTTTATTCTAGCTTCTTCCCTGGCCTCTTCTAGCAGATCCAGGTTTACCCGTCTCTCCTCATTAGATTCCTCCACCACAAAGTTTTGAAAACGCGGTGAGCTTTCGTGTATTTCTACTGGAATCATCGCGTCCGACCCGTACACCAAACTGAACGGCGTCTCCATAGTAGAGGATTGGGGCGTGGTGTGGTATGCCCATACAATCCTTGGCACCTCTTCCGCCCACGCCCCTTTGGCCTTTTCTAACCTTCTTTTTAACCCCCTCAGCAGAACTCTGTTTGCTGACTCTACTTGCCCATTGGTCTGGGGGTGTTCGACCGACGCGAACACTTGCTTGATTCCCACTTCAGCGCACAGATTTCTCAACTGCTGACTGGCGAACTGGGTCCCGTTGTCAGATATCAGGCGCCTGGGTACGCCAAAGCGACACACGATGTTTCTCCACACAAAATGCTGTACCTTATGCGCAGTGATTTGTGCCACGGGCTCTGCCTCTATCCACTTAGTAAAGTATTCTATGGCGACGATCAGATATTTCATCTGCCTGATTGCCAGTGGGAAAGGGCCCAAGATGTCAATTCCCCATGTGTGGAAAGGCCACGGGCTGTATATGGACCGCAACTCTTCTGGCGGCGCCTTGGGCCAGTCGGCGTGCTTTTGGCATTGCTTACACCGCTGGGCGTGCCGTGCGCAATCCTCTTTCACTGTTGGCCAGAAGAAACCTGCGCGTATTACCTTGGAGGCTAGGGACCTTCCTCCTACATGGCTTCCGCAGATGCCTTCATGTAGCTCCGCCATTATCCTGGTGCACTCATCGCCACTGACGCATGTTAGGATAGGGTGAGTGAAACCGTGTCTGAACAGCACCCCATCCACCAAGGTATATCTTGCGGCGTTCCTTTTGATTTTCTTACCCTCTTCAGGGTCCACTGGAAGGGCCCCATCCGCCAGGTATCGTTTATAGGGCGTCATCCAGGTGTCTCCCGTGGACAGGACACAAACCTGCATCTGCTCTTCCTCAAACGCACCCGCGTATATACTGATGCGGGGCGCCCTCTGCGTATCTTGGGTTAATGAGGAATGACTCCTCGGCCTTCCCCTTGATGCATAAATCTGGAGGACATCCACCCTGTTGTCTTCCACGAATCGACGTGGAGCTTTGAGGGTTTCTTGGATCACTGTCCTCTGTCTACCCCCCTTGCCTGAGCTGGCCAGCTTTGCGAGCAGGTCGGCTCTGGCATTCTGCTCCCTCGGGACGTGTATTAACTCAAGAGCGTTGAACGCCCCTTTCAGCAACTGGACGTATTTTAGATACGCCGCCATCTGGGGGTCCTTCGCCTGGAACTCACCCGACACCTGCCCCGTAATCAACTGGGAGTCGCTCTTCACTAGGAGGTTCTGTGAGCCCATCTCCTTGGCCAAGAGCATTCCTGCAATCAGGGCTTCATATTCTGCTTGGTTGTTACTTGCCTTGAAGGCAAAACGCAAGGCCTGCTCGATCAGTATGCCGTCGGGTCCTTCCAGCACTATTCCCGCACCACTCCCTTGCTGGTTTGAGGAGCCATCAACCGAGAGCAGCCACTGTGAACTCGCTTCCACCTCTTGCTCACCTCCGGGCGAAAGTTCTGCTACAAAATCCGCGTACACCTGCCCTTTGATGGATCCTCTAGGCTCGTACTCTATATCGAATTCTGACAGTTTCACCGCCCAGCGTACCATTCTTCCTGCCACATCGGGCTTCTGCAGCACCTTCTGTATGGGGAGGTTGGTCATTACCACCACCGTAAAACTGTGAAAGTAATGACGGAGCCTCCTAGCCGAGAACACTACCGCCAGCGCCGCCTTCTCCAGTGCTTGGTACCTTGTCTCAGCTCCCTGTAAGGCCTTGCTTACAAAGTAGATGGGCTTCTGACTCTGGTCCTGCTCTTGGACCAACACAGAACTGATGGCCCTATCTGTTACAGTAAAATACAACCGGAGGGGCACGCCCGCTACCGGTTTGCAGAGAACTGGAGGCGTCGCCAGGTAATCCTTCAGCTTAACGAAAGCCGCTTCGCATTCCTCAGTCCATGCAAAGCGACTGTTTCTCTTGAGGCACTGGAAGTACGGGTGCCCCTTTTCTCCTCCGGCGGAAACAAACCTCGAGAGCGCCGCCATCCACCCTGTCAACTGTTGAACCTCCTTTACCGATGTCGGACTCCGCATGGCGATAATAGCCGCACATTTGTCGGGGTTCGCCTCTATCCCCCTCTCGGTGAGCAGAAAACCCAAGAATTTACCGGCCTCTACCCCGAAAACACACTTCTCGGGGTTCAACTTGAGGCGGTATTTGGATATCGTGTTGAACAACTCCTCCAAGTCTGCCATGTGCTGCACCCTGTTCTGCGACGCTACCACCATGTCGTCTACATAGGCGTATACGTTCCTCCCAAGCATTGGCGCCAGGACCTTGTCCATTAACCTCTGGTACGTGGCGCCCGTATTTTTGAGCCCGAAGGGCATCACCTTATAGCAATAACTGCATGTTTCAGTCATGAACGCAGTCTTGCTCTCGTCTCTGGGGTGCATCTTGATTTGGTTATACCCTGAGAAGGCGTCTAGGAAGCTTAACACCTTGCTGCTAGATGCGCTGTCCACTAGGGCGTCGATGCTGGGCAACAGATAGGAATCCTTTGGGCACGCCTTGTTCAGGTCCGTGAAGTCAACGCACATTCTCCACTTTCCGTTCGCCTTTTTCACCAAGACAACGTTGGCGAGCCACTCAGGGTACTGAATCTCCCTAATGTGGCCAGCACTCAGCAGCTTCTGCGTTTCGTCTTTCACCACCTGTTGTCGCTCCTCATTGAACTTCCTCCTTCTCTGACGCACGGGGCGGACCGTGGCGTCCATGCTGAGGTGGTGACACAGGAAATCGGGGTCGATGCCCGGCATATCCAAGGCGGACCATGCGAAGGCATCCAGGTGGCGCGAAATCACTTCTGCCACCCCTTCCTGTTCTTCTGGACTTAGCGAGCTTCCTAACTTGAAAGCTTTGCCGCCAATCTCCCTTTCTAGGGTGTTAGCTGCAGGTTGCTCCCTATTATCATCTTCGGCGGGCGCCGCTTCTTCTACGGGCGCCGCTTCTCCGGGGGGCACCGCCTCTTCCATGGGCGCCTCCTCCATTGGCACATCTGCTTCGGGCATCGCCCTTTCTGCTATGGCCTCTTCAAGCGTCAGCACAGCGGGCGTCGCCTCAATCATCGTTGCGTCCGCGCTCGGCGGACGTTCGTACACCATGAAAACGCCTCTCTTCGTCTTCAGGCTGTTTTCGTAGCACTTCCTCGCCTCCTCCTGGTCTGATCTGATGACTATCACCCGGCCACTGAGGTCCGGTAGCTTCATCTTCATGTGACGGGTGGAGGATACTGCACTCAGACGGTTTAACGCCGGTCTGCCCAGCAAAATATTGTATGCAGAATTGGCGTTCACGACGAGGTACCGAATGCTCTCTGTACGGGAGGCCTCTCCGTCTGTGAACGTAGTCCTCAACTCCAGGTACCCCCGGACCTCTATCTGGTTATCCCCAAACCCATACAAGCATCCCGTATAGGGACTCAGCAGATCGGGGGACAACCGTAACTTATTAAAGGTCGACAGAAACATGACGTCTGCCGAGCTTCCTTGATCAACAAGCACTCTGTGGACCTTCCTTCCAGCCGTGACGACTGAGATGACAACGGGATCGTTGTCATGAGGCACCACATCTCGGAGATCTCTTCTTGTGAACACAATATCTGACTCCCAGGGCTCCCCCGAGAGCCTCTCTTCGATTGAATTCACCCCCCTCGCGTATTTCTTCCGCTGGGAGGCGGTGGGTCCTCCGCCGGAAAAACCTCCAGCAATGGTGTGGACCTCGCCAAGCACAGGCATCTCGTGTGCTGGCTCATCTGCCGGCGGCAGCAGGGTGGCGGTCGTGGTGGACTCTGCGACATAATCTTTCAAAAACCCAGTCCTCACCAGCTCATCTAGCTGGTAGCCCAACGACAGGCAATTGTCAATTTGGTGCCCGAAAGCCTCGTGAAATTCGCACCAAGAGTCTTTGCGGGGCCCTAACACCTTGTCGGTCTTCGCCGGTCGCCTCAGCCTCTCGACTATGTTGGGCACGGCGATCAAATCCTTCAACTCAACTACGAAGTTGTACCTCGCCGGTCTTGCTCTTTCTCTGGCAGGGCGTTCGCCTCCTGCGGGGCCCCGGGGCTGGGGCTTTCTGGCTTCGTAGGGGCATCTCGCCTCTGGCTTCTTTCTTCCCGTCGTGGTCTCATTGACTCTGACGGGTTGAACTCGCGCCGGTCCCCTCGGGCGTGAGGGCACGGCGCTGGTGCGCTTCACACATACCTCCCCTTCCGAAGCAATATGCTCTACCGCCCTACGCCGTAATTCAGCGAAAGTCCTAGGGCGATTGCGGATAATAGATTCTCCAAAGGGGCCGGGGCATACGCCTTTCACAAATGCGTACACGATCATAGGCTCCTCTGTTGTACCAACCTTCACGACCTGGGCCCCGAAGCGATTGATATACTCCTTCAGGGTCTCCCCCTGATACTGCTTCACGTCAAACAGGTCGTAAGAGACCGGCGGCGGGGCCTTGTTGGCCAAATACTGTTCTCTGAATAACCGCGACAACTGGTGCAAAGATGTGATATGGCCCTCGGGGAGGCTAATGAACCAGTCCATAGCCATCCCGGTCAGGGTGCTCATGAAGAGCTTGCACTTGGCAGCGTCAGAACCGCCTATCAGGACCATCTGTGTGTGAAATGCAGCGAGGTACGTCTCTGGGTCCTCCATCCCAGTGAAGATTACCTTGGGCCCCGCGAACGTGTTCGGAATCGCTGCATCTAGGATCTCCTGCGAGAAAGGAGTGGAAAACTCCCTTGGTGGGGAATGGTTCTCCGTCTCGTCCTGTCCAGGCCGCCTCCGATCGTTTCTCAGGCCCTGGCGCAACTCCTCATTCACACGGTGGAGCTCTTCGTTGCGCTCATGCGAGGCGTCAAGATCTGCCTGCATGCGCTCCTGCTCCATCTTCGAATCCGCCATGTCCTGCTGCAGCCCCCTCATTATTTCCAGGACCTGCTGCATGGATAGGTCTGCTGGGGCTGCACGCGCTGCTCTTCGTCTGGTGGGGGCCATTGTCACTCCAACCTCCTTCAACGTTACTGTAGCTTGGTAAATTTTCCTCGAACTTGTGATGGGACTGATGTTTTATATCGAGCCCCACGGTGGGCGCCAAATGTTCCGTCCGGTTGACCGGGACGTCTTCGTGCGCGACCTCAACCGTCAGCTAAGGACTCCTTCCCACTGATTGCCTGTGAATTCCTGCAAAAAAGAGAACAAAGAGGCGCCCTAGCGGCCGTTTGCACTCCGACGCTCAAGTCAGCCAGCAAGAAACACCAAAAAACTGTCCACCCACGTATCTGAGCACCGCGTGTGGCACTCTGAAGGTGGTGAAAGAACTGTGTATCGGTGTGTGTATTGTCTCCTTTAGGCAAAAATATTCTCCAGTCACTTGTACGTAACCTTAAAGCACGGGCAAGCAACCAAAGAGTTTCTCGTAAGTTTGCCAAAGGATCCAACCCTCTTTCCGACATTCTCAGCGCTATTTAAACTGCCTCAGCATTTAAAGCGCCTTAAAGCGCTTTTAATCTCAAACGTAACGCACTCATTAAAGCGCTTAATTACGAAACGTAGCGCATTTAAGACGTTGAAACGCTCGGGAGCCCTAATAGTACCTGAATGCTAGAAAGGGAAACTGTATTGAATATCTTTAATTACCTGGCACCTGACTAGAGGGTGTTTCTATTCCGGCATTACTGTCATACACGTGGAGGGCCTCACGACGCCATGACCCCATCTGGGGGCGTTTCTGCCCATCTGGGGACGTTTCTACGTGTGGGTCCTCCTGCCTGGGAGTGCTACTGCGCTAGGGGTGGCTTTTTGGGTGCCAACTCACGCCCCCAAGTATCTAGCCACTTACTCTGAGAGCGTATCTGCCTTCCTCTCGCACCCTGCACCCGGTTATCCTGGGCGTGACCTTCCTCTTGGGTCGTATCTGTCCCGAAGGCGTCTCTAGGGTGGCAAGGGTACTTCACGAGTCAGGCTGCCCTTCACTGGTACTATCACTATGGCCTTGAAGCCACCTTTTCCTTCTCTTTATCACTTTCCCGAGATATCGGGTCTTGAGGCTTCCCACGGCGTCGCTCCCTCCATGGTATTTCCTACCCATGGGTATCGGGGAACCACACCGTGGTTGCCTTGCTTTTACACTGTTTGATCTGGCGACGCCCTGGTTGGGCGACGCCTTGCCTTGGCGACGCCTTGTCCTGCCTTGGCGACGCTTCCTCTTGGCGTCTCTACACCTGGGCGACACCTTGAGTTGACTTTGACTCTCCAGTCGTTGACTTTGACCTTGACTTGGTCAACGCCCTGATACGGGACGGTACAAAAGTAATTATCAATCTATTCATCTAAAGAAGCACGTGAGGTAATTAGAACCTCAGTTTAGAAATCTCATTAAAATTAAATACTTTTTTGTAGTGTATGAATACTATTTAATTATTTATTGATATTTTATTTGAGTTTCTTTTGTTTCTGTAATATTAAACTTAAATATTGATACTAACAAAGCCATTAAGAAGCTATTCTATATATAGTGAAAATTCTTATGGCTTAAACTAATAAGAAGATATTCTATATATAATTGTTAAAATAATAATTTTCGTCATACAAAAATTCATAATTAGATGAGTGACTTTACATTGTGGTGTACTCCAAATAATTGAATTTACAAAATAACACATTTTTATTTAGGGATTGCTTTATTTAAAAATTTAAACTTTAATTACTTCACCTCAGAAGACGAGGAGACATAACTAGTTTGTATGCAACAAATTTTATTCTTTTACGAATCTGACGAATACCTATGAACTTTGAGTCAACTTCTTAGATATGATTGCTCTCCCTACACCAATGAATGATGTAACTCTCAAAGAATCATGTTTATCCATAGAGAAACCTAAAGATCTTATTCATTTATCTGTATCAGATTTCTGGCTGCTTGAAGATTTCTTCAATCATCACATTTCTCAAAATTTAGCTCATAGTTGTTGATAATTTGAAGTGATGGAACATACTCTAGGTTTTGCTTGACCAACATTCATTCTAGTGCATACTGAAATTTAGCCCCCGAAAGTCTCTTCCTCTATCTCAAGCACACGATCTAGGTTAATCCCATGTTATTTTAAAGGCCTCAAGAAGTTGATAGTAATTTTCATCATTAATGGAAGAGTTTGAACTTACACTGCTTGATGTAGATTCTTCCTTTGCCATCAGTCACATATTGGCTTTTGTAACTTCTGAAGATGAGCCAAAAGAAGACATGTCATTGTCTTGCCAAGCAATTCCACTTGAGTCTTCATGAGTGCTTTCAAGAGTATCCCACATATCCTTTGCTGAAACACACTTTGAAACTTTGAAAAGCTCATTAGAACCAAGAGCATATGTAATAATATTTTTGGCAATACAATCAAGTTGAACCTTTTTACTTTCACTCTTAGTTCATTGGGACCAAGGTTTTTCAGAGAAAACTTTATCTTTTTCAAGCATAGGAATAAAATGACCATTTGTGATAGCATCCTAGATTTTTCTATCAATAGATTCAAAAAAAAAAATCATTTTAATCTTCTAGAGTTGATAGTTTACACCACAAAATAAAGGTGGTCTATTAATAGAAGCACCCTCCCCAAATGGTAGTTTATAAGCCATGTAAAAGAAATTTTTGAATCAAAACTTGAATGACTTTGAAGCACCTAGCTCTTGATGTCAATTGTTAGAATTAAAGACTTTAAACAAGAGGGAGGGTGAATTGTTTAATAAAATATTTTTGAAAATATTCAACAAGAATGAAGATTAATGAAGAATCACATAAGAAACAATCAGATCAGCCAAAAAACAAAACTATTTTAAATTGATTCCAGAAAATCAATCGGTTGTTTTTGCGAATCAACCGATTGTTTTTATCAACAATTTAACACAGTTCAAACAGTTTTAAGGAGTGAGGGATAGAGAGATTCACACACAATGTTTATACTGGTTCACTTACACCAAGAGCTACATCCAGTCCCCAGAAACCCCTGGGTATTCCACTAAGTAATTAACCACATATTACAACACACAAACACCAAAGAGGTGATCTTGAACCCTTCAAGAACACTCACCCTCTTTGATACACAAACACTACAAGTCAGAACACCCTCTGACTGTAGACACCAGTACCTTACAAGTTTAACAAATATGAAATGAATTATAAGTAAGAACATGAAAGATCACACCTGATACAAAAGGATTACAACAGTTCCCTATTCCACTCTAAACCAAAGCAAAGCCTTAAGCAATCTTGCAATCTTGAAAATTTTTAATCTTTTTGGTAATCTGATCTCTCTTATTTTCAGAGATGTAAACACCGGTTATATAGCCTAAAAAATAGTTGTTTAGACTTTTAATCAAGGGCCAAAACAGTTTAGAATCATGGAAAGCAGATTTACCAGACTTAACCAATTCTGTTAAGATTTTTAAAAAACAATTGATTGAAAGCTCGATTCAACCGATTTAATTGGCCTTGACTGTGAGGTCAACCAATTTCAGTTTTTTCAAATCCTTTTCAAAACCACTAAGTGTAAAACAACCGAATGAAACAATAAATCAACATGTTGTTTTTCACTACTTTGAAAAATACTTTTCTTTTGAAAGAACTTGATTGAGTCAGTTTTGGATTAAGTTAAGAGTGGATTGACAAATTCTAATCGACCTAGAACCCATGCCTACAAGTAACAACCTTGTCTTCAAGCAATCTTCATGGATTTGGAGACATCAAAGCTTTAAGATCAATAAAGACGATCTGTCTCGATAAGATTATCCAAGTAGTCGCCCTGTGTGTAAATTGATTATCTATTGTCAAGTAAGACGACCTGTCTCACTAAGATTATTCGAGTAGGAACCTTGTGTGTAAATTGGTTATCTATTAACAAGTAAGACGACCTGTCTCGATAAGATTATCCGAGTAGGCACCCTGTGTGTAAATTAATTATCAATTATCAGGTAAGACGACCTAGCTCGATGTCAGTATGATTACCTGACTACGAGTGCTCTGCAGTTTAATTTGAGGCAAGGTAAGACGACCTAACTCGGCGTAAGAACGAGTTATAGGTGTTGAAAATAAAGCATTGATGCCTCAAAATCCATGAAGACAGCTTGAAAATCTTGTTGTTATGTTTAGGGTTTTGTTCTAGGTAGTTTAGAATTTGCTAGATCCACTCCTAATCAATTCACAACTGAATCAATCTGGTTACCTAATTAATACCCAGTGGTTTTCTGGGGACTGGATGCAACTCTAGTAAGGAGTGAACCAGTATAATTGTTTGTGTGATTTTTTTTTCTCTCTCTCTCACTCATTTAAAATCTGTTTGACTTGTGATTTCATCTCTGTCGCCATAAACAATCGGTTAAATCGTATTTTCAACCGGTTGTTTTTCTAATAACAGTTTTAACAAATTTGTTTTCTTGGCTGATCTGATTCTTTGATTTGTAAATCAACATCAATCTTCATTCTTAGCCAGTATTTGCGAAAATTTTACTTAAAAAATTCCCCTCCCCCTTTTATTAAGGCCACTAATTCTTACAATAGGCGCTTTGTAAGCAGAGGTCATGGTTAAGTTTGTTTCGGTGCAGGGTAAGTCGAGCTATATATGGCGAGATCAAGATATATGGCCCCAGGCCAAGTTTGTGAGATACACCTATGCAAGTCAGGAGTGAGCATAGGCTTGTCGTAGCTATGAGTGTATTAGTTCATCAAAAGGTTAGTTCTTTGTTAGTTGAGGACTCCACGGTTTTTCATGCTTAGATTTTGCTTAAGATGGATTCTTGTTATCTTTATTATTTTATGCTTAAGAGGTAGTTATTATATTTGAGCTAGTTGAAGTTAAGTAGTGAGCACTCGTGAATAAAGGTGCACGAGATTCTCTTATGTTGTTAGCACCGTGAGTAAATGATGGCATTTCATGTGTTCTTCTTGAATCAAAGTAGTAAAATGGATGCGGAAGCAAAGGGTGAGTGAAACAAAGCCCTCCTAGGAGTTGTGATGGCTTTGAAGGTGCATGATGAGTATGAATTTAGAGAGGTTCGGCCAGCTCTATGAAGAAAGGTGAAGGAAGTGAAGTTTATAGCCTAGATTTCTAGGAGAAGTATAGCTAGTGCACAAAATGGGCAGCATAACAATACTCAAATAAACTTGTCCAATACAATGAAATAGCCTCCCTATTTATAGGCTTGGTGGACGTAAATGTTAAGCCACCTTTCTAAAAGAAAATAAAACCAAAAATTAAATCTAAATCTAAGGTGCCATGACCGGCCATTCTACCCTAGATTCTAGAAGGTTTCTATCAAAAGTGCTTCCTACACTATCCTATCTACTAAGTACCCCCAATGGGCCTTTATGCAAACATATACAAAGCCTTCTCTCTTCCATCCGTGGCCTCATTTGCTTGTGTTTGAATATGTTTGGCCATTGATCTTGTAAGGGGTCTTAGACGGTCTAGCTCCATGGATAGCCGCCCTCCTTCACGGTCTAGACGCTCACCTTCACGTCCTAGACGCTTGCTTTCACGTCCTAGACGCTCACCTTGGTCTTGGTCTTGGTCTAGACGCTCTCCTTGGCTTGTGCCTTGGCTTCTTTGGGTAGGTGTGCTTGGCCCTCCTCCATCAGTAAAGGTGCTCGTAGGCAAAATATTTTTCTGTTATATGTTTTCAGTTGAAATTAGATTCTCGTAAGCTTCTTCGCCTAATCAAGCTCAGCTCAAGCCCGGGGGGCTTGTGTACTGGACAAGAATGCTCGGGACCTCGGTCTAGGTACTTGGGGGAGGTCAGCTCAGTGTTTGGCCCAAGCGGTGGGTCGTGAGCTCGACACAGATGTTGGTCAGCCCATAAAAGGCAGTTAAGAAAAGATAAAGAGATATTTTATCTGTTATCATATTATTCTAAAGATGAAAGATATAATTATTATTATTTAAATCTGTCATCATATTATTATGAAGATAAAGAGATATTTTATATCTTGTGATAATATGCAAGTTAGTTATATATTAATTAATACATGTTATTTACATATTAATTAATAGTTATTGAGAATAAAAGAGGAGCACCCGAGAATAATGGTGCACATGTTAAACAGGATGGTTTCCTGCTCTTAACACCTGAAGATAAGTGGTGCCTGTTAGCAGGTGATTTTTCTGTTATTATTTTATGCTTTCAGTAGAGATTATATTTACGTGAGTGAAAGTTGTTAAACGAGTAAGCTATAAAAGGGGCTTGAGACCCCAGGTAAAGGTACGCTGTTTCTGAATACTAGACTGAAACCAAATACTTGTCTTATTTTAGGAAGCTCTCACTGACTTGATCATCGGAGTGTGATTAATAGGTAGAGCTCCCTTTGTTCCCAACAGAGCCACGTTCCAGTGCAACGAGAAGATGCAGAACAAAATCTAGAGGAGACAGGTTAGAAGCGGAGCTTTCCACTCAAGTCAATTGGCGAGAAAGTCAACAGGCGAGAACAAAAATTTATTAGAGATAATATATCTTTGCTAGGATTCTTACCTGCATCTTGCGATCTTATCAAGAATTCACCAATTCTTGTGGCGATCATCCTTAGGCTTATCAAACTTTGTTTGTGGGGCCTCCCTCTATCCAGGTTTTCATTATTACTATTTTTAATTGATTCCTTTCCGTAATCCTAAATTCCCAATTCTATTGTTAGTTCTATTTGGAATCATATCATTTGGTATTCAGAGCAAAGGTTTGAGTGATAATACAATTGTGTATCTTGTTTTTTTTCGACATCATTGTTCACACACGACTCATTACTGTTCACGTACAGTTCACACAAAGAAGAGGAAAACATAAAAAGAAGAAGAAAAAGAGGAAAATAGAAAAAAAGAGGGAAATAGAAAAAGAAAAAAGAAAAGAGGAAAATAGAAAAAAATAGAATAAGAGGAAAACAAAGGGAAAAAAAAGAAGAAGAGGAAAATAGAAAAAAAAAGAGGAAGATAGAGAAAAGAAGAAGAGGAAAACAGAGAAAAAGAAATAAAAATTATCCAGTGCATACTTTTTGTTTGTTAGAAGTCCTAAGTTTCAAGTGTCTTGTCTACATAATTTTTTCTTCTTTTCTATATATTGTAATTGTCTTGCTCTTTTTGTTGGTAGCAAAATTGTTCTTCACTATTTTTGCTCTTCACTATTTTTTCTTTCATCAATGTTAAAATATCAAAATTTTATTTTAAGCTTGTGATTGCTACCATTGAAAATGATTATTGATTGTTTGATTCTTGTAAGAACATTTAGTTAGAGAACGAGTGGTAAAAGGTAGCGTGATCATTAAAAAAAAGCCTTATTGTGTGAAACACGAGTGTTGAGTGTAAACATGTGAGAAAGTGGTGTGAGGCCTAAACTTATTTTTATTTTTAATCTGTTTACTTTTGAGCATGGC
Source organism: Phaseolus vulgaris (assembly GCF_000499845.2). Classification (NCBI taxonomy): domain Eukaryota; kingdom Viridiplantae; phylum Streptophyta; class Magnoliopsida; order Fabales; family Fabaceae; genus Phaseolus; species Phaseolus vulgaris. The sequence continues at coordinate 16,005,567 of NC_023758.2, read as the reverse complement.
AGGGGAAACGCCAAATAGTGGACTTTCACAAATACAAATGCAAGCCTTAATACAATTGAAGAGACTAATGAAACAACAAAGTGATGGACTCCATTGAAAGGTTGGATCAAATGGAGCGGACACAACAAGAAAATCATGAAAATAGAGGGGGAGATAGGAGGAGGAGAGAAAACAATAAGGGAGAACAAAAAGAACTGAGATTTGATGGGATAAGATTAAATATTCCCATATTCAAAGGGAAGAATGATCTTGAATCTTACTAGGGGTGGGAGATTAAAGTAGAACATGTGTTTGCTTGCAATTAGTATAATGAGGAGCAAAAGATGAAGTTGGTAGCAACTGAATTTTCAGATTATGCCTTAACTTGGTGGAATAAATACCTAAGGGAGAGAATTAGATATAAGGAACCCAAGTTGGAAACTTGGAATAAAATGAAAAGGATTATGAGAAAGAGATATATTCCAGCAAGCTACCATAGGGAGTTGCAACTCAAACATCAAAGCATGACTCAAGGAAATAGAAGTGTGGAAGAGTACTTTAAAGAGATGGAGGTGACCATGATTAGAGCTAGAATGAATGAAGAAAATGAAGCAACCATGGCTAGGTTTTTGAATGGATTGAACCATGATATTAGGGATATTGTGGAGCTGCAAGAGTATGTTGACATGGAGGATTTGTTGCACAAGGCTAACCAAGTAGAACATCAACTCAAGAGGAAGGGATTCATGATGAGGAGTTATAACAATAATAATAATTCCAATTGGAAGGATAAGATTATGAAGGATAAAGGAGTTCACTCAAGTTCAGCCACATCTTCAAGTGGAAAGTCACCTAATAGATATAATAATTCACCAACTAAAAGAAAGACAAGTGAGGTAAAATGTTTCAAATGATTGGGAAGAGGACATTATGCTTCAGAATTTCCAACAAAAAAGAATATGGTTATGTTATCAACAAATAGATAATGAACCTTCAAGTGAAGAAGAGAAGGAAGAGGTATAGGTGGATGCATTGAAGGGTGATTTGTTAATGATTCGGAGGCTTATGGGAAGCAAAATGCAAGCTTTGGAACAAACCCAAAGGGAAAATATTTTCCATACTAGATGTTCCATTCAAGGGAAAATATGTTCACTCATAGTTGATGGAGGAAGTTGCACCAATGTAGCTAGCTCAAGACTAGTTACCAAATTGAATTTGGAGACAAAACCCCACCCAAGGCCAAACAAGCTTCAATGACTTAGTGAAGATGGAGAGATGACAGTGAGCAAGAAAGTGGAGGTGAACCTATCCATAGGACAATATAATGACAATGTCTTGGGTGATGTGGTTACAATAGAGGAAACTCACATCTTGTTAGGAAGGCCATGACAATTTGATACAAAGCTATTCATGATGGTTTCACCAATAAAATCTCTTTCATGTAGAATAACAAGAAGATCATTCTCAAACACTTATCTCCTAGAGAGGTGTGTGAGGATCAAATGAAATTGAGGGAAAAGAGAGTCCAAGAGAAAAGAGAGATGAGTGAAACACCTAAACAAAGCGAGAGTGAAACACCTAAAAAAAGAGAAACACATGAGATAAAAATGAGTGGATTACTGAAAGTGAATGAAGTGAAGAAGTTGCTACTTGCTAGCAAACCTCTTTATTTACCTTATTACAAAAATAACACTTTGATTGTTGACCATTCTAACCAAATTAATTTTCTTCCTAATGTTGATTCTTTCTTGCAGGATTTCAAGAATGTGTTTCCAAATGAAATTCCTAGAGGACTCCCACCTCTAAGGGGAATTGAACACCATATTGACCTTCTTTAAGGAGAATATTTGCCTTATAGGCCAGCTTATAAAAGCAACCCTCAAGAGACAAAGAAGATCCAAACTCAAGTTAAAGAATTGGTGAACAACGGATGGGTACAAGAGAGCATGAGCCCAAATGTTGTTCCAGTCATTTTGGTGGCTAAAAAGGATGATTCTTGGAGGATGTACATAGATTGTAGAGCACTAAATAACATTACCATGAAGTATAGACACCCTATTCCCAAGTTAGATGATTTATTGGATGAATTGTATAGTGCTTGTATATTTTCAAAATTTGACTTAAGAGGTGGTTACCATCAAATTGGGACTTAAGGAGGAAAACATTCTATTTTTGTGGTAGTTGACAATTTTTCCAAAATTGCTCATTTTATTCCTTTTAAAAATTGATGATGCTTTCCATGTAGCTGAATTGTTTTTTAGGGACGTAGTAAGACTTCATGGACTACCAAAAAGTATTGTAAGTGATAGGGATACAAAGTCACTTTTGGAGGACATTATGGGGCAAGTTAGGTACCAAACTTTTGTTTTTGACTACTTGTCATCCCCAAACAGATGGGCAAACAGAGGTAGTGAATATAACTTCGGGTACCTTACTTAGAACTATTTTGAAAAAAATTGAAAGCTTTGAAATTATGTTTACCTCATATTGAGTTTGCTTTATAATAAGGTTGTTCATAGCACAATAAGTTGTTCTCCATTTGAAATTGTGTATGGATTAAATACTTTAACTCCATTAGACTTGTTACCTATTCCTAAAATTTATGTTTTAAAGTATAAAGATGCAAAGGCTAAGGCTAACTATGTGAGAAAGCTACATGAAAAGGTTAAACCACAAATTGAAAAAAAAAAGTTGAAGGTTATTCTAAACAAGCTAACAAAGGAAGAAAGAAAGTAATCTTTGATCTTGGAGATTGGGTTTGGGTACATATGAGGAAAGAAAAAGAAAGGTTCCCTGAGCAAATAAAATCCAAGCTCCAATCTAGAGGGGGTGGACCTTTCCAAGTGTTACAAAAAATTAATGATAATGCCTACAAGATTGATCTTCCAAGTAAGTACAATGTGAGTAGCACTTTTAACATGTCTGATTTATTTCCTTTTACTGCAGATGGATGAAGCTTTGGACTTAACTTCAAGTCTTTCTCAAGAGGGAGGGAATGGTGCAGACAGCCAAGCCCAATGACGGATAATCTTTTGGAGGCCCAATTGTTGAATGGCCCACAGTTTAAAAAGACTAAGCTGATTACATGCACAACATGCTTGGACTATTAGAAGGAAATAATAATGTTATTTTGCTTGGAGTTAGAATTTGAACCTAGGACTAGTTAGAAAGTATCAACTTAACTACTAGGACAAATGATCCTTTCTTGAAATATAAGGATTGTATATTTATTTTATTTACTTACAAACGAGACAAGACATATAACTAAATTTGTATTTATACACTTTTGGAATTCAGAATGAGGATGGGATGTTTTGACAATTTATTAGAGATAATATATCTATTCCTGCTAGTTGACTCGATTGCCTTCGTATTTCTAACGACGATCACACGCCCAATTCTCTCTGCCTTCGTTCGTGCTTTCTCTAGATCAAACACCCTGAACTTGCAAAGACAAAGGGGCACCCTAGAGGCCGTTTGCACTCTGACGCTCAAGTCAATACTGGGGCAAAGAAACAAAAATGTGTCTTTCAATTCTCTCTCAACAATTGAGTCTAAAAGCTGCGTCAAACTTGTGTACCTTATAAGGTTTATTACTACCTTTTATATAGTCTAGGGTTTCCGCTGTTTCCGCTACTCGCATTTAGGGTTTATGAGGGTATGCCTTAGAGCCGCTATCGCCCAATCTTAGGGCAATCTAGCGCGTAAGGCTCCCTTACTGGAGTGCAACCTCTGACGGAATGACCACCGGGGTACTAACTTGTGCACCTAATCTCTGGGGCCATCCGTCCCAGGGGTGCCCAAGCTGTTCATGTGCCATGCATGCAGCCTACCCCTGGAACGCAACCCTAATGGGCCTTAACGTTTCCAGTGGTTCTTTATTTGTGTCGTGCCAAAATGCGTTATTCACACCACATGCACGGACCCCTCGTGATCTAGGCTTCCCCCTACTGATAACTGGAGTGTTTTCCGGGATCCACCTCTCATGGCCCAGCTCTGCTGTTTGAGTCACCGATGTCCGATGTCACATCGCCCTCACTCTATTGCCGAGGACACATCAGCACATCCTGGTGATCGACGTCTGACAACTCATCGGCACCCTAGCAGGTGCCATTTGCGAGGCACTGGCCCATGCCACTTGTGGGACCCAACTTACGTGGCCCACCATTACTAGCAGTCAACGACGTCCGAGGACTGGTTGGTACAATATCTTTGCTAGGGTTCTTTCCTACATCTTGCGATCTTATCAAGAATTCACCAATTCTTGTGTCGATCAACCTTAGGCTTATCGAACTTTGTTTGTGGCGTCTCCCTTTATCCTGATTTTCATTATTACTATTTTTAATTGATTCCATTCCGTAACCCTAAATTCCCAATTCTACTGTTAGTTTTATTTGGAATCATATCACTCTATCTCAGAGACATGTCCTATTTTCTAAACTTGGAGCCCAGATTCTTGGATTTGAAAACATACTTGAGCTTTATGAAAATGATCAGGATTTTGCATCCACCTTTTCTAGTTTCAAACATAGAGCACAAGGATGATTTTATGTTTTTTAGGGGTATTTGTTTAAAGAAGGAAAACTTTGTATATGGAACACATAGAAAACTCCTTGTCAAATAGTCACGTGAAGGAGGTCTCATGGGTCATTTTGGAGTTGATAAATTTTTTGAGCTTTTAAAAGGAAAATTCTTTTGGACCCATATGAGAAAAGAAATTCAAAGACATTGTCATAGATGTATCTCATGTTTAAAATCTAAATCTAAGACAATGCCTCATGGAATTTATACTCCTTTACCTCTTTCTTGTGCTCCATGGGAAGACATTAGCATGGATTTTGATCCTGCCTGTTGACCGGGACGCAAGAACCTTGCCTCGTCAAACCTGGATCGACTTCTGCACCATATTAGCCTCCGTCCTTCACCGCGATTCACCTCAAGAACCTGCAAAAGACAGAACGGCGCCGCTGCGGCCGATCACGCTCCGACGCCCAAGTCAGCGACTGAACTACCAAATACTAAGAGAAAACTCAAGAACTCTAAGGAACCGTGCAAAAATTCTCTCTCAGCGTTCTCAAGACTCGCAAGCGTAAAGAAACAATCTAAACGTGCGTACCTCAGAAGTTCGTTAGAATCTCTTATATACCTGTGCACTTTCTCTCTCCTGACAGTTACACATCTGGACACGTGGCTCGCATCCAGCTGTATACGTGTCACCATCTGGAGCATCCTTGACTTGGGTGCCACTTCTTACTCTTCAGGGTTTTGGCTAAGTTACTTATGCATGACACAACTCAGTGCATAGCTACCTTGGAGCGTGATCTCTTCTGAGTGGCGAGTTCGGGTGCCTTCGTACACACCTTCCCTGTGGTCTCGCCGGCCGCCTTCATGATCTATTTTACTTGCTTCACCGTATATGTTCAGGTAAGCTGTCTCCCGACCTCATCTTTCGGCGATGTCCTTGTTTCGGCGATGTCTGGCCACCACGTGGTCACGGGTCCGCCTCTGGCGACTTCATCTCAAACCCGGTGACCGCCGGTTTGGGTCTGCTAGAGATCGGGGCACGCCAACTTAATAACTGGCGACCACACGAGCCCCCCGACTTCCTTCCCTTCTGCCAGCCATGGGCCCTGCTCAACACACCTACATAATAGCTCGATGCCACGTCATCACTTCCGACTACCAGGACAGTACACAAGCCCCCCAGTCTTAAGCGAAGACTTGTCCAGCGAAAAGACTAAAGGAGTCACGTCACTACCGATCTACGTGGCGCTGGTGCAGAATCCCAAGCGTTCGTACTTTCTGCTTTCCTGACGCTCCACCAAACACTCTTCCAATCGCTCGACACGTGGCTTCATCAACGGTTATCTTTAGTTGTCGTTTACGCTTCCAAAAATCGTTTGAAAAACCCTTAAACCCATTTCATTTCTACTGTTCCATCATCTCTTTGCTTTCTCGAACGCTCTGAGTTTTCTTCTGCAAACCCACGACGTTCTTCAACTCTCTCAATCCCCAACTCCCTTCAACGTTTGCTTGATCATCGAAAGGTACCTCTTTTATTCCCTCTGTTGATATTTGCTGCATTTTAACCGATTCGCATCATCCATTAACTGCCTGGTGCATACGTTGTGGTTTGTTTCTTCTGCTTCTCCCTTCTCGTAACTTAGGGCTTCGTCTCCATCACAACGAACTTTCGTTAGTTCGTTTTTCGTCCTTCTTTCACAATCGAGTCAGCCTCTGCAACCTTCGCTCACCTTTTCCTTTCTTTTTCCTTTGCAGTTTCCGCGATGGCTCGTTCAAAGATCACCGCGAATCCTCCTCCTTCGTCACGAAACCCTTCATCCCAAGTGCCCAACCCATCGCGAGCACCTGGAGCTTCTTCTTCCCAGGCTGAGAGGCCTGCAACCTCTCACCCCAACCTTGCTCAGGCAACTCCACCCATCGCCGGAGGTGCCCCCATTGCCTCTCCAGACTACAAGAAGCTATACCCATGGGCCACCTCGACTTTGCTGAAGGAGACCTCTTCAGTAAACTCTCCCCTGGCGGTGCTTCGATTGAAGAAAGGGGACGAGCCCAACCTCTCATTCCACAAGGAGCATGATGACAAGCTGACGGTGCTACCTTGCCCCCCCGACGTGCCAGTCTGCGCAGACGACAAAGGGAACAACGGCGAGTTGTTCTGCTTTGTGTACACCACCCTTTTCAAGAAGGTGAAACTTAGGTTCCCCTTTACCCGTTTCGAACGGAAGCTACTAACCGAGCTCGACATCGCCGCCGCCCAGCTCCATCCCAACAGCTGGGCATTCGTGCGGGCGTTTCAGATTATATGCGCGCATTTGGGACTACCGGCCTCGGTAGACGTGTTCCTCTTCCTGTTCGAGGCCAAGAACCCTGGAGATCGCCTTTGGGTGAGCCTGAACGGAATTGCTGGGAGGTCGATCCTCTCTATCTTCCAGCAATCTTACAAGGATTGGAAAGGTAAATTTGTCCAAGTCCGCCAAAATGACCAGGACGCTTCGCTGCTCGACGGCTTTCCCTTGTACTGGGTAAACAAGGGAAATAAAGACTCCAAGGGAAGCTTTAGGAAGCCAAGAAGCCCTGACAACATGGGCGCTTTGGACAAGGACCTGTGCCTCTTCTGGAAGAGCGTGGCGTCCGCTAACATCACCTCCTCACTTCTGCGATCATCTCCTTTGAGTTCTACGAGGGCCAACTCGAGGCTCGCATAGGTTAGTGCTTACCTCAATATCTAAGTTATTGTCCTGTGCTGCACCTCTGTTATTTGTTGCTGGGCGTCTTGTCTGTTGCGCGCAAGACTTGGTCTTTATTTCCTGCACCACTTGTTTGTCTCGTTTGCATACTTACTCATGTGTTTATCTTTGTCTTTGAGCTGACCTGTATACCTTTGCATTATGCAGATCTCATGCTGGGTAAAGGAAAACTAGCCGAATTGAGGGCGCTCGCCCGAGCTCATGGGTTGGCGTCGGGCTCCCAGACTGTGCCCAACTCAGTGGTGGAGATCGCCGCTGCCCAGGGCAGATCGCCCCCTAAAGGCCCAGCTCCTTCGGAAGCCTTACCCGCCCAACAATGCAAGAAACTCATCCTAAGGAAGCCAAAGAGGAAAGCTCCTCAGGTGGTCCATGAGGATGAAGAAGAAGACGATGAGGCAACTGAGGATGGCCTCATCACAAAAAGGAGAAGGGTGGCACCTTCTTCACCACCTGCCCCACCTCCTCTTGCAACACCAACACCGCCTTCTCCGCCAGCTCCAACTCCAACACCGCCTTCTCCCCCAGCTCCCACACCGCCAGTTCAAGCAGTACCCTTGGCGGCTGCATTTCCTGTGGTTGAGGCTACTGAGCCCAACTTTATGGAGAATCCTCCGAGCGCCTCCACGCCATTCATATCCGCTGGAGAGGGTCCTCCTTCAACTGCTTCAAACGCCGAAGCCGCGCCAGGTGGGGATGAAGGTGCTCACAACTCGCCCATTATCATCACTGAGTCCCCCACGTCACCACCGCGCCAAGAAGCTCCAATTCAACAACCAATCCAAGAGGGCGGTGGTGAGAACCAGCACCAGGCTCCTTCAGCGCCTCCACCAACAGTGGTTCCCAACCTTCCCCTTGCGGTTAAAGGGATGTGGGAACCCTTCACAACCAAACTCAGAATGATGGCAGAAGACCTTCTCTCCATCATATCAAAAGCTGTGGAGAGTTCTAGCAAGAAACTTCAGGACGACATCTCCGTGCTCCAAGAGGAGAATCGCCTAATAAGGATCGAGGCGGAGAAGTTGTCCTGCAACCTTATGCTGGCAGAGATCGACCATTCGCGCGTGGAGGACGCCATGAGCACTGAACTGAGGGCGACGCGTAAGGAGGCCACCGATCTGCGCCATAAGGTGCACCTCCTAGCTCAAGAGAAAATTGAGCTGGAGAGCAAACTGGTCCCCTACCGTCTCAAGGTGGCTGACTTGGAAGCGTCGATCAAAGCAGATGCTGCCAAGGTTGAAAGCCTTGAGAAGAGGTCAGTAGATCGGGAGGTCCTCTTGGGACAAGTTGAAAAAGAGAGGGACGACACCATGGCTAAGCTCGCTGAGGCCAGAAAGGAGAATGAAAAGATCGCCGCAGAGCTGGCCCAGGCGCAGGCGGAATCCAAGAAGGTTGCTGAAGACCTCCTTCAAGCTCGTGAAACAACTGAAGAACTCAAGAAACGAGCTAATGAGCTAGAGCAGCAGACCGAGGGGCTCAAGAAGCAAACTGAAGAGCTCGAGCTGAGCTCCGCCCAAATCCTTGCTGCTGGATTTGACGCCGCCCTGGAGCAATTTGCCTGCCACTACCCTGCTCTGGACCTCTCCATGGTGTCGCTAAACAACGAAGTGGTGGATGGGAAGATCGTTCCTTCTGAAGACTAGCTGCTTCCCTCCATCACTTATTCATCTGTTCCTCTCTTGCAAAACTTACTTTGTAATAATTTTTCCCCTTTTTGGTATATGTAATTTTGAACTGATACCTCTTTGCTATAAAGCTTTCTGCCCCTTTATATAATCTCCCTGTTAGCTTTATCTCTTCTTGCACAAAAACGCTTAAACGAAATCGACTTAGCAACTCTGCGAGCGCGACTGTTTACTAACTGTTTCGAGCCATCAACTTTCGAACGATAGCATTTTAACAACTTGTGAACTTTAAGGCAATGAACCTTAGCGCGAAACCACTTTCCAAACAACGAGTTTCAACCCAAATAATTTAGGACACAGCTCACCTGATCCGCCCTATCAAAACGGGCCTTAACTCTTGCCATCGCTTGAATTCCTTCTGATCGCCAAAGAGTCTTGGCGATCCCAGCTTCCTCTTGCCTTTAAAACTGGGCCATTGTTCCCTCATCTGGGGGTAGAGGTGCCTTTCGGATCCTTCTCTACCTTCCCTGATGTTCAGAACAGTAAGTCGGATAGCTAAGTGTTCTCTTCGAACCTAGCTTAGCTATCCTTCAAACTTCTTCCACCCTCCACACCGTACCTGAACTCGTTCAAGACGAGAAGAATTTTATCTTGCCTGAACTCGCTCGACGGCGAGAAGGTCTTTAACTCGCCTGAACTCGCTCATCGGCGAGAAGGTCTTTAACTCGTGCCTCTACATTGCCCCAGGGGCTACATCTTCTCTCCCTTGGAAACACTGAGGACTTTTCACCGGTGCCTCTACATTGCCCCAGAGGCTACATCTTCTCTCCCCTGGAAGCACTGAGGACTTCTTGCTGGTGCCTCTACATTGCCCCAGAGGCTACATCTTCTCTCCTCTGGAAGCACTGAGGACTTTTTACTCTAACTCGCCTGCACTCGCTCGACGGCGAGGAGGTCTTTATCTCTTTCTCGCCTCAGGACGCGCGAGGGCGTTGAGGTCTTTTAAACATTGCCGGTGCCTCCGATCGCCGAAAGACGATGAGGACTTTTAACTTTAACTGATGCCGCCAATCGCCGAAAAACGATGGGGACTTAGAAACTTTTTAGAAAGCATGCAACATAACTTCAAAACTTGCCTTAAATCACGTTCGAGTGACAAGGTTTTTTCTTCAAAACTTTCGCAATAACGACAAGCATGCAATCTAAAACAACTTTAAACTTCAAAAACTCTTCTTTATTGGGTGACCTCATTAAAAACCCTCCTTAGGGAAAAAAGAGTGCCCCCTTCAAACTGTTTTAACAGAAAGCTTGCAAACTCTTCGTGTTTGTTTTTACTTACAACGCTTTTAACTGTAATATAACTTGAGGTGCGTGGCGTTCCAAGTGCGAGGAATCGCCCCTCCTTCCAACGTCTCTAAGCGGTAGGCGCCGTTCCCTAGCGCCTCGGTTATCCTGAACGGTCCCGTCCACTTAGGCGACAACTTGTTCTCCATCTCGTACTGGTGGGCCTTCCTCATCACCAGGTCGCCTTCTTTAAACTGCCTTGGCATCACCTTCGAGTTATACCTTCGTTCAATCCTTCTTTTTACTGCCTCAGCCTTCACTCTCGCCTCCTCCCTGACCTCATCTAGCAAATTCAGATTCAGCCTTCTTTCCTCATTCGAGTCTTCTGCTACAAAGCTCTAGAATCTCGGCGAGCTCTCTTGGATTTCCACTGGAATCATTGCGTTGCATCCATAGACCAGGCTAAACGGGGTCTCATGGGTTCCTGACTACTCGGTGGTGTGGTACGCCCAAATTATACGGGGTACCTCCTCAGCCCACGATCCCTTGGTTTTTTCTAGCCTTCTCTTCAAGCCTCTCAGCAACACTCGATTGGCTGACTCTACTTGGCCATTCGTCTGAGGGTGCTCGACGGATGCAAATACTTGTTGAATTCCCACCCCTTCGCACAGCTTCTTCAACAGGTGACTTGCGAACTGAGTCCCGTTATCTAACACCAGACGCTTGGGCACACCAAACCGGCACACGATGTTCTTCCACACAAAGCTCTCGATCTTGTGTGCGGTGATCTGGGCCACTGGTTCCGCTTCAATCCACTTGGTGAAATATTCGATTGCCACCACCAAGTACTTCATCTGCCTGATCACCAATGGGAAAGGTCCCAGAATGTCGATCCCCCACGTATGAAACGGCCAAGGGCTGTAAATCGACTTCAACTCCTCGGGAGGCGCTTTATGCCAATCGGCGTGCTGTTGGCATTGCTTGCAACACTGTGCGTACTTCTTGCAGTCCTCCCTCATTGTTGGCCAGTAGTAACCTGCACGGAGTGTTCTTGCGGCCAAAGCTCGACCCCCGACGTGACTTCCGCAAATCCCCTCATGGAGCTCGGCCATGATTCTTGTACATTTCTCTCCGTGCACACATTCCAGGAGTGGGTGTGTGAACCCAAACCTATACAACTCACCATCAATCATCGTGAACTTGCTGGAGTTCTTCTTTATCTTCCTGGCCTCCGTCGGATCCAGCGGGAGAAGGCCATCCGCCAGGCATCGCTTGTACTGTGTTACCCAGGCGTCTGGCTCATGGGTAGTGCAGACCTGCGCCACGTTTACCTTCCCCTCCCGACACACTCTTATTCTCGGCGATCTTAAGGTCTCCTGAGTTAAAGACCTGTGACTCCTCGCCGCTTTCTCCGTCGACTTGCTTATCTGAAGAACCAGGTGATCTGCCACAAATGCCCTAGGCGTCTTCAGAGTTTCTTGGATCACCGTCCTCTGCCTACCCCCCTTGCCTGAACTGGCGAGCTTAGCTAGCAAGTCAGCTCGGGCATTCTGCTCTCTGGGCACATGGATCACTTCGAAGGAGACAAAGGAACTCTTCAACTCCCGCACATACTCCAGGTAAGCCGCCATTTGTGGATCCTTGGCCTGGAACTCGCCTGTTACTTGTCCCGTGACCAATAGCGAGTCACTCTTAGCCATTAACACCCTAGCTCCCATCTCCTTGGCCAGCAAGATACCGACGATCAGCGCCTCATATTCTTCTTGATTGTTGCTGGCCTTGAAGGCAAACCTCAGGGATTGCTCAATTAGCACGCCGTTGTGCCCTTCCAAGATGACTCCAGCACCGCTACCCTGCTGGTTCAACGACCCGTCCACCGAAAGCACCCAACGAAAATCATCCCCCTCAACTCGTGTTGCTTCTGACGAAAACTCGACCACGAAGTCTGCGAAAGTCTGCCCCTTGATCGGGCCTCGGGGCTCATACTTGATATCAAACTCCGATAGCTCCACTGCCCACTTCACCATCCTCCCAGCTACATCGGGCTTCTTCAGAACCTTCTGGATGGGCAAGTCGGTCATCACCAGTATTGTAAAACTGTGGAAATAGTGGCGTAACCTTCTCGCCGAAAAAACCACTGTCAGTGCAGCTTTCTCCAAGGCCTGATATCTTACTTCCGGGCCCTGCAGCACCTTGCTGACAAAATAAATAGGCTTTTGGGCCTGATCTTGGTCTTGGGCGAGCACCGCACTCACCGCCCTCTCAGTCACAGCAAAATACAACCTGAGAGGGGTCCCCACCAGCGGTTTGCACAAAACCGGCGGGTTCGCCAAGTACTCTTTAAGCTTGACGAAGGCCTCTTCACACTCCTTCGTCCAGGCAAACTTGTTGTTCCGCCTTAAACACTGAAAATACGGATGGCCCTTCTCTCCGCTGGCTGACACGAAACGAGACAGGGTGGCCATCGGACCTGTAAGCTGCTGCACTTCCTTCATGGTAGCCGGGCTCCTCATCGCCAAGATGGCAGCGCACTTATCAGGATTGGCTTCTATTCCTCTTTCAGTCAAGAGAAATCCCAAGATCTTTCCCGCCTCCACGCCAAAGATACACTTCTCGGGATTCAGCTTTAACCTGAACTTGGCAATCGTGGTGAACAACTCCTCCAAGTCCGCAACATGCTTGCTCTTCTCCGGCGAGGTCACGACCATGTCGTCTACGTACGCTTGCACATTCCTTCCCAGCATTGGTGCAAGTACTCGATCCATCAACCTCTGGTACGTGGCCCCCGCGTTCTTCAGCCCAAATGGCATCACCTTGTAGCAGTAGCACGATCTCTCGGTCATGAAGGCAGTCTTCTCTTCATCCATGGGATGCATCTTGATCTGGTTATACCCCGAGAAGGCATCCAGGAAACTCAGCAACTTACACCCTGCAGCACTATCCACCAGGGCGTCTATGCTTGGCAAAGGATACGAATCCTTTGGGCAAGCCTTGTTCAGATCGGTGAAATCGACGCACATGCGCCATTTCCCATTGCTCTTCTTCACCAGCACGACATTAGCTAGCCACTCAGGGTACTGGACCTCCCTGATATGGCCTGCAGCGAGGAGCTTCTGGGTTTCATCTCTGATCGCCTGCCTTCTCTCCTCGTTGAATTTCCTTCTTCTCTGACGCACTGGCCTGACTTGGTTGTCCATTGCTAGATGATGGCACAAGAAGTCGGGGTCAATTCCCGGCATGTCTGAAGCAGACCATGCGAAAGCATCCAGATGCCGCTCTATCACCTTGGCAATCTGGTCTTGGAGCTCAGCCTCCAAGGACCTTCCCAACTTGAAGACCTTTCCCCCGATCTCCCTTTCGAGCCATTCCTCGACGGGTTTGGGTCTAGCTTCCCTGGCGATTCCCAGCTCCCTCGCTTCCTCTGGGCGGTTTCTCGCCTCTTCTTCCCGCTCGGCGTTCTCTCCCTCAACCTCTGCATCCATCATGGCGACGTCTCCTCCGGCGGCCACCTCCATCGCCGCATCAACAACCCGCCACTCTGTTAGCTTGGGCTTCACACCGGGAGGCGTCGTCGTCGTGATGTAACTCACTGACCTCTTGTTCTTCAGGCTATTCTCATAGCACTTCTTTGCTTCTTTCTGGTCAGATTTGATGGTGATCACCACCCCTTCCATCGATGGCAACTTCACCTTCATGTGCCTGGTCGAAGGCACAGCTCCTATTTTGTTGAGCGTTGGTCTTCCAACAGAATGTTATATGCTGAGGGAGCGTTCACGACGAGGTACTTGATTTTCTCCGTTCTCGAGCCCGCCTCATCCGTGAAAGTAGTTCTCAACTCTATATACCCCCTGACCTCCACCTGATCGCCAGCGAAGCCATACAAACACCCTCCATAGGGCCTCAGCTGGTCAAGGGGCAACTGCAATTGTGTGAAAGTCGGCCAAAACATTACATTTGCCGAGCTTCCTTGGTCCACCAGTACTCTGTGGACCTTCCTTCCCGCCGTAACAAGCGAGATGACTATTGGATCGTTGTCATGAGGCACAACGTCCCTGAGATCTTCCCTTGTGAACGTGATGTCCACGTCTGGTGAGTGGTCCTCAAACATATCCACCGTCATCACAGATCTCGCATACTTCTTCCTCGGTGACGCGGTGCATCCACCACCCGAGAAACCTCCTGCAATGGTGTGGATCTCTCCATGGGTAGGCATCTCGTGCTGCTGAGCCTCACCACCTGCTGGCTGGGAGCTCGACGCGCCCCCTGTCCTTCTATCCAGCAAGTAATCATTTAGGAACCCGCTCTTGACCAGGTCGTCGAGCTGGTATCCTAAAGCCAAACATGAGTCCACGGTGTGGCCAAAGCCCTGGTGGAACTCGCACCAGGCGTCTGGCTTTGGTCCCAGCACCTTGTCGCCCACCTTCTCGGGCGCCTTCAGCCTAGCTGATATATTGGGAATGGCGATCAGGTCCGCCAACCCCATGACAAACTTGTGCTTCGGCGGGCGATTGTACTCCCGATGTGCCGGTTGAGGGCGCCCTGGGCCCCTGCCCTTGTTCTTCCTTGGATCATAAGGATGGCGAGTCCTCTGATCCCTCTTGGCCGCCGCTGTCTCCAGCACCCTCTGTGGCTGGATTCTGGTCTGGGCACGTGGCCTAGCGGGGGCCACGCTTCCCCTCTTCTCGGCGACCTCACTTTCGTCGGCGATGTGGGCCACCGCAAGTCGCCTAATCTCAGCAAACGTGGCGGGGTGAGCCTTGATCAACGCCTCGCAGAAGGGTCCCGGCAGCACGCCCTTCTTGAATGCGTAGACCAGCATCTCCTCGTCCTTGGCCGGCGAGCGGACCATCTGCGCCTCAAAACGATTCAAGTAGTCCCTGAGGGACTCTCCCTGGTACTGCCTTATGTCGAACAGATCATGAGACACCCTGGGCGGCGCCTTGTTCACTATGTACTGCTCGACGAAAATCTTCGAAAACTGCTGGAAATTGGTTATGTGGCCTGTAGGCAGGCTCACAAACCATTCCAGTGCCGTCCCCTGGAGTGTGCTCACAAACATCTTGCAATACACAACATCTGATCCTCCTAACAGCATCATCTGCGTATGGAACGTGGTGAGATGTGCCTCAAGATCCTCCATGCCGGTAAAAACAGCCTTCACAGGTACCACACTCGCAGGGATAGGCGTGTCTGTAATCGCCTGAGCGAAAGGCATGGGGAAAACGCGAGGCGGCGTGGACGGCGCAACCTCTTCAGCGACTGGGCGCCCTCGCTGCTCCTGAAGAGCTTGGCGCAATTCTTCAGTCACTCTGCTAAGCTCTTCATTCCTGGCCTGAGAGGTGACCAGGTCCTCATGCATCTTTGCCTGCTCTATGCGCGAGGCTTCCACATTCGCCTGCAACGCACGCATAATTTCCACCATCTGCGCCATAGTCATGGCGCCGTCAGCAGCAACGGGCGCAATTGGACTTGAACGGTTGCTTCTCATCTTTCTCATGAAAACTTGACAGATCACAAAGAGCGATGAACCGTGCAAAAATTCTCTCTCAGCGTTCTCAAGACTCGCAAGCGTAAAGAAACAATCTAAACGTGCGTACCTCAGAAGTTCGTTAGAATCTCTTATATACCTGTGCACTTTCTCTCTCCTGACAGTTACACATCTGGACACGTGGCTCGCATCCAGCTGTATACGTGTCACCATCTGGAGCATCCTTGACTTGGGCGCCACTTCTTACTCTTCAGGGTTTTGGCTAAGTTACTTATGCATGACACAACTCAGTGCATAGCTACCTTGGAGCGTGATCTCTTCTGAGTGGCGAGTTCGGGTGCCTTCGTACACACCTTCCCTGTGGTCTCGCCGGCCGCCTTCATGATCTATTTTACTTGCTTCACCGTATATGTTCAAGTAAGCTGTCTCCCGACCTCATCTTTCGGCGATGTCCTTGTTTCGGCGATGTCTGGCCACCACGTGGTCACGGGTCCGCCTCTGGCGACTTCATCTCAAACCCGGTGACCGCCGGTTTGGGTCTGCTAGAGATCGGGGCACGCCAACTTAATAACTGGCGACCACACGAGCCCCCCCGACTTCCTTCCCTTCTGCCAGCCATGGGCCCTGCTCAACTCACCTACATAATAGCTCGATGCCACGTCATCACTTCTGACTACCAGGACAATACAGATTTCATTTTAGGGCTTCCTAGGACACAAAGAGGTTTTGATTCCATCTTTGTAGTAGTGGATAGGTTTAGCAAGATGACTCATTTCATACCCTACCATAAAGTGGATGATGCTAACAACATCTCCAAACTCTTCTTTAGAGAAGTGGTAAGACTTCATGGTCTACCTAAAACCATAGTTTCAGATAGAGATCCAAAATTTGTTAGCCATTTATCATTTGGGAAAGGCTAGGAACTAAGTTGAATTTTTCAACCTCTTGTTATCCTCAAACGGATGGACAAACAGAGGTAGTAAATAAATCTCTATCAACTATGCTTAGGTCGTCATGAAAGGAAACCACAAATCTTGGGATGAGTACCTTCCTCATATTGAGTTTGCATACAATATAGTAGTCCATAAGACTACTAATATTTCTCCATCTGAGGTTGTATATGATTTTAATCCTCACACTCATTTGGATTTGTTACCTTTGCCTAATCCACATGAATTTGTGCATAAGGAAGGGTAACAAAAGTTGAATTCGTTAAGAAATTACATGAGAGGATTAAATATCAAATACATAAACAAAATGAGAAATACATAAAACATAACAATAAGGGGAAGAGGGAGATAGTTTCTAAAGAGGTTGACTGGGTTTGACTACACCTTAAAAAAAGATAGATTCCCTAATTAGAGGAAGTCTAAGCTTAGTCCCCGAGGAGATGGTCCTTTCCAAGTCCTCAAGAAAGTCAATAATAATTTATATCAGTTGAATGTGCCTGAGGAATATGGAGTACATGCTACTTTTAATGTTATAGATCTAAAACCTTTTGCAGGTAGCACAAATGATGAGGCAAAGACTTTTGATTTGAGGACAAATCCTCTTCAAGAGGGATGGGATGATGGCAGAGACCTCAACTCAAGACCAACCACTAGAGCTATGGAAAGGAGGAGACAAAAAGATTGGGACTATGCTACTGATGGCAGATACACTATCTTATACATGTTAAAAAATGTCATAACCCAGTGTAAATTCTCGAGTAGGATTTAAATTTTCTTACTTAAAAAGCATAATAGGATTTTTGCTTGTTATTTTGTTTTAAGTAAATCAAGGTTAGGGTTAGGGTTAGGCTTCTAAAACCTACATAGGGTATAATTGGGCTTAATTACGACCCACATTAACCTTAGGTTGGTCATTAGACCTAATTACGTCACATGGTGCACACTTGATCATGCTTACCTTGTGACTTAATTTTAGGTGCTTATTTTCAAACATCTTTGCATTTGAATTTCCCACCAATTTGCTTTTAGCTTGACCAACTTTCTAACCTATAATTTGGGGTGTTTGACTCATGTTTTAGTAGATCAAATATATGAGTGTTATGCTGCCAAATTGCAAGCCTAAGTACTTTCTTGTCTAAACCTCTATAGGATAGACATCTTTGGTCTCCTCTTCCACCTCTCCAAGTTATATGGCCGAACCAATCACTTTCCACACTCTTCATGGCAACTCCATAGCTCCAATGGAGCCATCCTTGACACATTACTTCAATAGCTTTCACCAACTTTCACACAAATTCTAAAGAAAAACTCATTCAAATGAAAGAGATGCTATAAGATGATAGTATAATTGTGGTTAGATGACCCCAAGTCATCTCCCAACGAATCCAATAGTGGAATTAGTAAATTAGTGTTCAAAATCTATCTACAAGCAAGAAAAATTAGCAATAATAATAAATATAAAATGGGATTGAGATTGTTTAACAGAAAATATAAAAGAGATTAAAACAACAAATAAAATGCGATTGATCCCCAAGTTCTTCCATCACTGAATTCTTCACAAGTTCTCTAAATATTAGTCATTTCTCAATCCTCAAATTGAGCTAAACCATATAGAACATGCGTCAATCTGATTCAACTGAAGCTCACCAATAAAGCATGTGTCTACTAGTTTAATCAGTACCCATTGTATTCCATGTGTATACTCCTTGGGAATTCTTATCTCATCTCTCTTGAATCATGTGCCCAAAAAATTAATTAGAACAGTGCGAACTAACTAAGAGACCAAAGTTTAAGATAAGAAAAAATCTCAATCATGTGTTCAAGTACAACCTTTCACAAAATCTAGTTTTCTAGGAGATTAGGAGATTAAAACAATTACTACAGAGAATTGAAAAACAAAACTCTCTTTTATTAGATCATTAGAAATCGATGGGGAATTACAAAGGAATCAACCAAAAAGGTTTAACCTTCCATGTGGGGGCAAAAATACAAAGATAAAAAAATGCAGAAAAGTAAAAATAGGAATCAATTTTACAAAGGAAACAATTTTGCACTCAGTGATATTGGTGTCTTCTATGTGTTTCCCTCTCTCTCCTTAAATAGGCATGCTCCATGAAACCTCCTCCACATTCCATATTGGAGGCACCACTTTTGGTGGAGAAGTGGAGAAATGGTGGAGAAGATCCAACTCCTACTTAGGTTTAGAAAATATCTCCTACTTTGAATAAAATCCTCTCAAATATTTTCTTATGTTTTAATTCAAAGAAGCAACTTGGACTTTTGCATATTTGGCTCATTCACAAAGGTATACACTTCCTTAAGACTATTTACTCTAAAAACACAAAAATTAACAAAAAAAAGAAAAGTTAAGGCCAAAATAAACTCAATTATACGAATCTTAATTAAAATAATGGATTTATTTATTATTATTATCCAATAATCTATGATTAAAGCTATTGAGTGTGAATAAAATTATGCTCATCAAATACTAAATAGTCAATCACCACAACCCAACTTCATTCAAATACCATCATCAACAATCATATGATTTGCACATGGATCCATAGACCAACAATATTCAACAAACGTCTTATGAAAGACTCGTGTTAAGTAGGCTCTACAAAGACTAACACCTGACTAATACTCAAGACTTAGATTTACATCAATACCAAGTAAGTTCAAACATCCATTACCGAGTGTCTACAACAGGACCCAGTGTGTATGAACTTATTCATCAGTTTCTTACCACTTGATATCTTAGTATATGTGACTTAGATCACCAGTGAATAGAGGATCTCTGTTAAACATGGGTGCCAACACTTAATACCCAACAATCAACAAGTCATACATTATCCCAAATGTATGATTTCAATCTCATATAATTTCATTGTCCTCATATGATGCATATCATTCACATGGAATGCATATCAATCACTCATACTATTTTTAGGATTTCTCAAATCAATTATGTTAGAATTAATGGCTTAAACAAGAGGGGGGGGTGAATTGTTTATCAAAAGATTTTCAAAAAGATTGGATAAGAATGAAGTTTTAACAACAATCACAGAAGAAGTAATCAAGGAAGTCAATCAAACAATGTAATTGAAACTGTTTGTAGAATTTCAATCGGTTGAAACTTCGTTTTAACCGGTTGTTTATGGTAGCAGCAAAACAAAAATAAAACAAACAATTTATAAGGAGTGAGAGAGAGAGAGATTACACAACCAATTTATACTGGTTCACTCAACCTTAAGCTACATCCAATTCCCAGAACAACCACTGGGTTCCACTAGTAATCAATAAGAAATTACAAAACACACAACCACAAAAGAGGTGATCTTGATACCACAAGAACCCCTCATCCTCTTTGCCTTACACACAACCTTAGTCAGAACACCCTCTGACCTTACAGGTTTACACACTTCACAAGTTTTATAAAAGAACAAATACAAGAACCTGAAAGGAACACATTACACCTGGATTTACAGGAATCACAGAGTTCCTATGATCAAACCTTGAACCAATGCATAACTACTTAACAATCTTGCAAAACTTGATTTGAATATCTTCTAGAAAAAGATTTCAATCTCACTGTAAATGTGTTTTCTTGTTGTTTTTGAAATACAAAGAGAATCCATACTTATAGCTCTTAAAACTAGCCGTTCTAGGCAGTCAATCACGAGCCAAAACAATTTTGATCCAACTGAAAACAGATCCAACAGGTTTTTGAAAAGCTGTTATGAAATGTGACAATCAACCGGTTGAAAAGTTGTTTTAACCGGTTGAATTGGTTAGACAGTTATTTAACCAAGTCAAAAACAGTTTTGGAAACCTTATATCAAGCTAAGTGACAAACAACTGATTATATCGTGGTTTCAACCGATTGTTTTTCTCATTGCTTAGAAAAACACTTTTCTCTTTTAAAATAGATTGAACCAGCTTGTGCAAGGGACTAGGAATAATCTTTACAAGAATTCTAAACACCCTAGGCTAAGCTCAAACAAAAAACAACACAACTTCAACCTTCAACACAAATTTGAATCATCAAAGCTCCCATGTTCTACAAATTACATATATATCTCAAATTCGTACTCGTTCCATCAGTCACACAAATCCATATCATTTAGAAATTTTACAATTCAATTGAATATACTACCTAATATTCATTTCATATTTATAAAAAAATCAAATTATTGAAGATATAAGAAAAAAAGAAGGAGAAAGAAATTTTTTTAATTAATAATTAATTATTTTTAAAGATTATTTCAAGAACAATCTAACCATATAACTTCTAAATCGGTCAAAAGAATGAATTCAAACTAAAATTTGTTAAACATCACTTTTCAATCATTTCAATACAATCACAACCTTAACTATTCAAACTCATATCAAATTCAATTTAGCTAACGTTATATCCTAACATTCATATAGTTAATAAATTAACTTATTATCTAAATAAGTTAGCTAAGGTTCTATTAAAAAAAAACATAGATAATTTCCCTTACCTGTGATTTCTTATTCTGAGAAAATTCCCGTTCAAGCAGGGGAACCACTCTAAAGTCTAGAACCTAAAGCAAGTTATCCAAACATCACCAAAATTCAGCATATGATAAAACAAGTGGAGAGGAACATTTAGGTCAACTATCATTCCCTTGAAAGATGTTGACCAGTATAAAGCACACTTTAAACTTTAGCATTAAAAGTTCATATTACTTGTAAAACACAAACTTCAACCAATCAATATTTTTTCCAAAACACATACACCATTATTCTTTTTTGTTAATATATCTTTAACAAATAAACTTTAAGTCTAACTCAATCTTACGAAACCGGTTTGTAAAGTGAGATTTATATGCACTTATATATTTATGGACAATTTGATAATGACCTGATAGTGAGTGACCTGATAGGTCAAACAACTCTCGTTATGATAGGTTGTAAGTGATTTTGATATCATCTTAAAAAAGTGAACTTTTAAATTAACCTTATAAAATCGACCTATAAAGTGAGATTTACATGAATTAACTTTACAATATACAAAATAAAATGCAAAGAAGTGATTTAAGACTATTTTTATTGTAAGATTAGGATATTTCAATTTAAATTTTTAAAGTTTACTATATCACACTATTTTAATTTTTTTTTAAGTTTTACTCTTATAATTATAATAAATTTTATAAGATTTATACTTAATATTTTATTTCATTTTGAAATAGAAAATATTTGTACTTTTTACTTTTTTGATTGAGATCTTAAATTTTATGTTACATAAATATATTTTAATGAAAAAAATTTAAAAATTGGGCTTTTTAAAATTATGATGAGTAAAATCCATTTTGAAATGGTGCATAAATTTTACTCTACCAAGACATTGGTAACTGCGCAGTGACAGTGAGTTATGATAAAGAGTAAGGTTGGTCTTACGAAACGTCGAAACCAATTGTCGTTTTCTTGTCAGAGACCACAACTTCAATTTTTAAATTTCTTTTTTCTTTCTATTTTAATTTGCAGATCGAGTGCATTGAATTTGCATGGATGTCGTTTTGGGAAAAGCAAAGTCATTAATGTGCGTTTTGTGAATGTCCTCTTCGGTTTCGTCTCTTTCACCACTTCCAACCACCTTTTCAAATTACGTTGACCCACACCACGCGTTTGACCGTTCATTTATCATCAATCAATGGACGGTCATGATTGATCGTAATGTATCTGGACATGACCACCGACTTTATGCTAATTAATTATACACAAAAATTTGAAATAATATTATAAAACAATCAATTTTACCATTTCAAATTAGTCCTTTACAAAACGTAACTTAGTGGAAATTATAATTTAATGGCAAAAATAATCCTACCAAAGTTAACATCATAACGTAATTCTCACTCTTTTTTAGAGACGAAAACCGATCTTTTTTCAATTAAAAATTAAACTATCACTTATTTATAATTTTAGGGACTAAAATGGTCATTTACCTATATATTAATTTTAAGTAAAGGGTTTATATAATTTATTTGAAAAAGTTGTATGTATTTTATGCAAGTTAAATTTCATTTTCTTGTTTGCATACTTCTTGTCGAATATGATTTAAAACGGAAAAATACATTTGTAATAATATAAATGTTTGTTTACCTCTTTCTTCTAATTATAGATTGCGTGGGTTAATAATCAATTTGTGTATACATGAAGAAATAATTGTCACAATTTTCATTAATTTTATTATTAAAATATTTAATTTAAAATGGGATTGATTCAAAAATTGAAACAAACATATAACGTTACATGAGGAATTGATCGCAAAGGGGCTTTTGTTGGCATGCAAACAAACACGTAGTGTTGAAGTGTTGTATAAATTTTTGGAGGAATATTATCACACTCGCAACAAAACAAATAGAAAAGACATAGAGATTTAAAAACTGAGTTTGTAATTGAGGCAAATGGCATAAGTTGACTAGCATAAGGAACAACAATGTTTTATTAATCCTTGATTAACGTAAGATCTCGACCAGTTATGGATTGTCTTAGGCATTTTAATTATTCTATTATAAGCTATGTGTTGTTCAAAACTTCAGACAAATATAGTAATATAGGTTGAAAATATACCTGCCTCACACTGATGCTACAAATTAATAGTAATATATATAAGACAAAAAAAGCATATTTGACCCGTGAATTATTCTTCTTATTATTTCCCACCATTCCTATGTTTTATCTTGGGCATGTGAATGATAGATATACGTGACCTATGTGGATATCGTGTTCCATGATTGACCCCAATGGAGTTTTCCTTTAATAATTAGGGCACACCCCACTAAGGCTAAAAAGGGAATTCCCCTCACTTTTTTTTGTACATACGATATGGCCTTACACTATCTTCTTCATTCTTGTTTTCATGGCTCCCATGATGTTGGAAATTTTGTTCGGTATTTTTAGTAGATGTTAAACTTTAATCATTTTATATCGGTATACACTTTTTTTTAGTCATTTACACTTTTTTAACCAATTACTAAAATAAATCATTGTTGCGATATTATTGTTGGATGAATTGAGAGAGAGATATATTCGATATCAATACATTATATAAGAAATAAAACATAACTTTCAACTCAAAAACTTAAGATAATAGGTTTTTTTTTTCTTCATTGCTACTCAATTTTATTATTTTTAGTCAATTGAATTCCTCACAAAATTTAATATGCATTTAAAAAATTGAGAGATTGTTCTTTTAAGTAGACTTGAAAATAACTTCATACAGTGTAGAATATAGGACAAGGCATGTGAGATTCAAAATAATTTGAATATATAACAAGAATCATATATATGCAAGAATTATCTCTTTTAGTAAAAAATATACTAATCCTTATTTTTTGAATGGTTATTTGTTTTTGATTTTGTGAATTTCAAAATGTTTAATAAATTCAAACATTGTAAAATTTCATGTTAAGATGGTTAAAGTCTATGTTTAATTTAATTTTCAAATTATAATTAACTTTATATTATTTTTCATTTCAGATTTTCTCATTTAAAATATTTGATCCTGCCAGTTGACCTAGCGTAAGAGCGATGCCTCGTCACGATCTTCCACACCAGCTTTGACACCACTTTCCCTTCAAGTCCACACCACAGATTGTCTTTCTGAGAACCTGAAAACACAAGATGGCGCCTCTGCGGCCGGTGGCGCTCCGACGCTCAAGTCAGTAACAAGAACACCCAAAAACTCAGAGAAAACTATGCTCTGTAGAACCGTACTAAAGTGCACTCAACCCCAAACAATGAGCCGTAATGAACGTACCTCTGCAAATTCTGTTAAGTTTACCTTTATAGTTAGGTTTTTTCTCTCTCCAGGCAGTTACGCTTTGGACGCGTGGCTCGCATCCAACCCTGCACGTGTCACCATCTGGGCTGGGGTAGCAGGTAGTACCTAGCCCTACACGTGTCATCATCTGAGTTAGGATAACTTGAGCGTCATTTCTATATTGCATCCAACCCTATACGTGTCGTCATCTGGGTTGGGCTAACTGGTAGTACCCAACCCTACACGTGTCATCATCTGAGCTGGGGTAACTTGAGCGTCATTTCTATGTAGTAACCAGCTGCGCGGCCAAGTCTCCTATTCAAGGAGTAATCTAGCACGTAACACGCTCTGGAACACCACCGACAAGGCGAGTATCGGATGCAACAAAGTACACCATCTCTGTGATATCGCTTGTCGCAAGTGCCACCCTCCTTATTGCTGCGCCATGCATGTTCCAGCTGAGGAAACCTTGCCACCAACGAATGTCCACTCTAGGAATCCCGTCGTTGATGAGCAAGCTGTTCCCTCCAACTCACTCGACCTTCACGCCCCATGCTGGCGTAACAATCGTCTTACTGAACTTACACGCTTGAACTTACTCGTCTGGCCTCCAACAGCTTTAACTAAGTTTACTGGGAAACCCGACGATGTGCTCCTTGCGGCGATGTCAGATCACCTGATCTCCCATTATCTAACACGTCGATGAAACGCAAAATTGGCGACAACCGACTATGTACACTGCAGAGCGCCACTTCCACGAACGGCGACTATGTTCACTTCTGAACCATTCATCTTTCTCTTGTCCACGTGTCCTGCTGAGCACGCCCCCATAGTCACTTGCTAGACACGTCATCACACCCGATGACCTGATCGGTACACAAGCCCCCCAGTCTTGAGTTGCGACTTGTTCAACGAAAAGACTAAAGAGTTGAATTTCCAGTGACCTACGTGGCCTTGCGCGTTGGCGCTCATACTGTTTACTGATTTGACATTTCACCAACCCCTTCGACCAAACGACACGTGGACTTATCAACGACTATTATTCATTGCCGCTTGCGCTTCTCGCAACGTTCGAAATTCTTAATACCTTCGTGCCACTTCACTGTTTCATTATCTTCTTCTTCACTTCAAACCCCCTGAAATACTCTAGCGAACGTTTTGTCTCCTCAATCATCATCTTGCTCAACACATTTCTGATCATCAAAAGGTAACCGTCCATCTCTTCTCACTGATATTTGCTGCATTTTAATCGGTTTGCATAATCCATTAACTGTCTGGAGCATACGCTGTGGGTTGTTTTTGCTCTTTGCTTCGCTTTATTCTGTGCCTAGGTTTTCTAGCCTTTTCTCTGCGACCCCCCTTGTTCTTTCTGTCTTCCTCTTTTCGGTTGAGTCGTTCTGCTTATAAACTCTCATCTCTTCCCTTTTTCATCTTCTTTGCAACTCTTCTGATGGTTCGCACCAAAATCACTCTGAACCCTCCTCCATCCTCTCAAAACCCTTCGACAAAAACTCGTAGGGCCAACCCTTCTTCTTCTCGCAATCCACCAAGGGATCCTAGTGTCCCTTCGAGCCAGGCCGTGAGACCCGCGTCCTCTCGACCTAACCAACCACAACCAACCCCACCTCAAACCAGCGCAACTGTGAGGCCCCTCCCTGACTACAAACGGTTGTATCCATGGGCCACTTCAGCTTTGCTGGGTGAGATCTCCTCCATTAACATCGATGTCGACGTCCTCCGCCTCAAGAAAGGTGATCAAGCTCACCTTTCTTTCAGCAAGGAACACGATGACAAGGTGTCCGTTCATCCCTGTCCTCCCGGAGAACCCATCTGCACTGACGACCAGGGGAGCAACGACAAACCCTTCTGCTTCGTCTATGCTACGATGTTCAAGAAGGTCAAGCTCCGCTTCCCCTTCACTCGTTTCGAGAGGGAGCTCTTGACCGAGCTTGACATATCCCCCGCCCAGCTTCATCCCAACAGCTGGGCGTTCGTCAAGGCATACCAAATTATCTGTGCGCACTTGGGACTTCCAGCTTCGGTGGACGTGTTCCTCTATCTATTCGAGGCCAAGAACCCAGGCGATCGTCTATGGGTCAGCCTCAACGGGGTTGCTGGGAGGTCCATCCTCTCCATCTTCCAGCAATCCTACAAAGACTGGAAAGGGAAGTTCGTGCGCGTCTGCTGCAATGACCAAGACCCCACTCTCCTCGACAGATTTCCCTTGTATTGGGTGAACAAGGGAAAGAAAGAGA